>NW_003303696.1:65833-77198 GCF_000142945.1 Phytophthora infestans T30-4 | reverse complement strand
ACAGCATAAAACATGGTGTACCTCTCTGGTGTCCCACTTGGTTGGCGGCTCCTCTTCTTGTTCGCTTCACCAATCGCCTCCAATCTCTTCCTGGCCTCGGCCAAAGCGATGCTCCCTTGTTCCTCGGCATTCGCCGAATCTTCACAGCGCGATTCGGCAGCTGCTGTCCTCGCTGCTTTTGCCGCTGCCTTAGCAACTTGCGACGCGGTGGGTTTTCGTGGCTTCTTGGTCGGGGTCGCCTTCTTGGTCGGGGTCGCCTTCTTGGTCGGGGTCGCCTTCTTGGTCGGGGTCGCCTTCTTGGTCGGGGTCGCCTTCTTGGTCGGGGTCGCCGCGGCCGTCTTCTACTTCTTCTTCTTTGGCGGCCGTGTCTTGACTGGGGAGTCTGCTGCATCCAGTCGCTCATCGTCTGCATCAGCATCCGCTTCCTCGTCGAACCGATCGGGATCATAGTCCTCATCATCGTCGCTCAAGTCCCTACTAGCAGCCAACCGTTTCTTGCCGGAGCCTGCCAACGTCTTTGCGGCGACAGCACGTTGCTGTTGCGAGATCAAACGTCGCTGCGCACGCACGTAACAGGCATCTTTGTCGATCGGAACCGGAAGCAGAGGACGAGCTGTCGCGCTGCGTGTAGGTGCTGGATCTTCTCCGAAGTCAGCATCCTCCTCTCGTTCGCCAGCCAGGTACGCCGCATGCTCCTTCCTGATGCGCTCTCGGTCGTGCGCAGTTCGGCCATCCAGACGTTGCAGGAACTGCTGGCGTTCGCGGCGTGTTTCTCGAGGCGGGGCCATCGTGCACACGTGTCTCTCCTTCAGGTCTTTTCTCGAAATGAGCTCTCAGCCACCAACCCAGGGGAGAATCTGTATTGTTTATTGCCAAAGAGACTGATTTCAACAACCCCAGCCCTGTGCATTCTCAAGTTTGCCCATATTTTGCAACAAAATAGCCCAACTTTTAACATGTTGTACGTACAACATGATTCCTGCTGTACGTACAACCGTTGGGCGTTGGGGGGTTAATAAGCGAAGTTCGAAGCAGACTTCGATTATGGTCAATGACAGTGCTTTATTAAAAATGCACTTCCGCGGGCTAATAATAGGAGGGCGACAGTGAGCAAATATGTAGGGGTGTCAACGGCGGTCTTTTGAATTTGATCCCAGTCTTGTCGCCCGGCTACCAATGTGGGCTTTCACAGCAAATCGGTATTCACCAATTTGGTACACTGTCTACGGTAATTAGTCTTACTGAGACTATTTAATGTGTTTAGTCTGTACGTTTAGTCACCATAATTGGTCTGACTTAGACTATATAGTGACTAATACTTTTTACAAACTCTAAAATAGTCAAAAAACATTGATTGAGCAGGGACTACCGTTACACGAAGAAGCACTGACGACTCGGCCGATTTGGTATCAGTTACTGACTTGTTCAAAACGTATTAACTGTGTCATTAACGCGTCAGGTGTGATTCGCATCTACAGGCTCGGCACGATATGTTTCTTTATGATATCCTGGAGATGGGAATAAAGCTGCTTAGCTGACCACACACCGTCTAATCCAAGCGACAAACCACACTGTATCACCGCCTTACGCGCATGGGAGATATCGCTCTTGTCTTTTTGAAGGTTGACTGATTTCACCGCCTCTGCAGCAAGTTGCAGGAAAAACTTCTTGCCTGGATTTTGAAGCTTCCCGGACCACGAACCATCCTTCCGTATTTTGTTTTGTCAGCAGCTTTTCTTAACCAATTCCATATTCTTCTCGTTCCATTTGACCTTCCACACGTCCTTTATCATAGAGATTACGAATGAGTCTGCTGGTTGACCGATGTCTGTCGCGTTTGGAGGAAACAAAATTGAGATCAGATTGATAGCATCAGGCTCGACACGGCATTCCCTAGCTTCCTGGTGACCAGAGCAGATATCAAGGAAGATAACTTTCTTTTGTTCACCCACGTCTGCACGCGTCACTCGCCTCTCATTGAGATATTCTTGAAACAACCTTTGACTCATCCATCCCTTCTTGCTCGAGCGATAGCATACCCCGGGAGTTTTGTCCGGAGCTCCGTGGATAGGGTAATTTCCACTTGAGCTCATAAAAATCATCTTTTTTGGGTGTATCCGCGCACTCGGTCCGCCAGACAGTCTGACGACCATCGTCATTCCGTCTCCTCCTGACAATACGTCGGCATATTTGACAGTCTCGTCACCGCAAAATTCGAGTGTCTTACCGCTGTCGAAATCCACGACAAAGTGAGTTTCGTCGATGTTCTCGATTGCATTTTCATCGAGCGATCCGTCTTCAAAACCTCGCTGTAGTTCACCCAGATGGAACGACACTTCTTTCTCTGTGTGCAAAATCTCTGCCTCGCTGAGCTGTTTCTTCTCAGTCTGAGATCTAATAACGATCTAATGGTCCTCCATAAAGCTTTGACCCCACTGCGATGTTATTTTGTCAATGATTAGCGCACCTTTTGAGTCGACACTCCTGTAATGAAAGGGTCCAGTGCTGCTTCGGATGATATCCTTGGCCTACTGCAATAACAATGCTGGTTCAAATTTGACGCCAAGTTTGCGGAGTCTGTCAAATTTGTCTAACAGCCGAGTTGAAAATAGCAGGATATTTGTCGACAGCCTTTGCATACATGCCTTTAGCTCCTCTGGTCGCCTCGTACACTTTCATCCAACGTACATGTTTTCGACGGTGAGCAATACTGCTTACGGATTGTGCGTGGCGCAAAGATTGACTTGACTTTTAAGGTTTCTGCTGAGACAAGTCAAGTTCAACGTCGGAATTACTGTCCAGCAACACCACGGCATCTGCCATGGTATTTAGTGCTGAGGCATTATCTGGTGCATCCTGGGTCTCTTGGTCAACGTGGTCATATTTGGGACAAACCACAGATTGTTCGAAGCCTTCACTTCCTGTGGAACGTCCACAGAATGGATGCATGTGACGGGAGCAGTTTGGACAACGATGAACTGGCCAAACAGGCTGGCCGCAGCCCCCACACGGTACAGTAGACTTGGTGGTAGACATGATGTATGAGCTTGTAAAACGAAAGTGAAGACGTAGAAGTAAAAAGAGGGCGTTCTGCAAGCACTCCGCCGTCCAGTCCGTCACCCAAACCACCTAAGCGGAGCTACAATCAGACACTCTATAATCGTAGTAACAGTCGTCCTATACGTGTTTGCAGTTGGTCGGCACTTCGAGAACCACGAACAGCGAAACCAACTGATTTGAAAACAAAAGCGTAATAGGAGACTCGAGCCCTGACACTCAGATTAGATCGAAGTGCATTTACCCGCTCGACCAGGTAAGACTAAATACGAGTTAGTAAGACTAATTAGGAAAAATAGTATCTTGCTTGAACACAAAATAGTCTGACTTAGACCTTTTTTTAATATAGACTATTTTTGCACACAGACTAAGTACCTCAGACAGTGTACCGATAGCCAGCTTACTTTAACCAAGATAAAGAACCGTTACATCGCAGCATTTATGCGACTACTGCCAAGGTACCAGTACAAAAATAGCTTATCAATCCCCACTTCATTCCCAGCAGGTCTCGGTGGGATTCCCTGGGAAAATGGGCAAAAACCGGAGAATATGCCATCCCTGTACTACAAATAGGTAGAGCTGTTCGACCGGAATAATATTAGCAGCTCTCACCGGTGGGCCACTTTTGAGTTAATGGAGGCAGGTGTTGTTGTCTTGGGCGTAGCTGTAGTTGTATCTGTAGCTAACCGTCAGACGAGGCAGCGAATTCAAAAGTAAGCTCTTCATTCGATTGGGTTCTATTTTCCTGTTGGTCCTTAAGCTCCGTTTACTGTTTTAGGTAAACTAAACCATACAAATACGCCTATGAACATCTGTTTCTAGACGACATTATAAACGATTTGTTTTTCCAAAAGCTGGTACTTGACCTATCCCATAGCACTCCCACAATAGAGACACTCACCCGTGACACTCTCAGACGCTTTAGTTTTTCTTGTCGAGAGCTGATTACAAGCTTAGCCCCATTGCTGCCGTTGCCACTGAAACCCTGCAATATGCTTGGTTTTACACTTTTTACTCAACCAAAATGTAAGGATTTTATTTTGAGCGAATCATGTGGTTTGCGGGAAACCAAGCATATTGCTTGGTTTTACTACGTTAACTGCAATAATTATTGGTAGGCCCAAGCAATATGATATAATATGCTGCGGGGTGCGGAGTAAAACCCAGCATATTTGCGTGTTTTACATTTTACTGTGGAATATTTACCATACTAAATCTAAGTAAATTTCCGGCAGCAATAGGGTTAAAAGGGTTACTTTGCTTGTAGTGAAAGGGTTAAATGGTTAATTCTATCACTGCCAGCAAAAATGAGGCACAGCATAGGTCCACACAGACCCGTGAGGCTGATGATAGAAGGACGCAATGAGTCAAAACTAAAATCGACGAGCGACAACAAAACACTGTACAATTAAATATGTCTCGAAGAACCCACAAGTTTGCAGTACCGCAGTGACCACAAAAAGGTCCAGCGACTTGTCATTCTCATTTCCCCTCCTTTTCCCGCAGGTACGTATCTCCCCGCACCGACTTATGTATTTAGAGGCGCTGCTGAATGCAGCTGACAGCGGCATTGGAGACTGGGAGGTCGATGGTGACACGGACCACGATGTGGCACCCCGGTCGGCATAAAGATAAAAAAAACTGATGCTACCGATGCCCTCCCTGTAGCTGCTGATCAATCTGTATCTGATGAACGTATGCAAAATGCCCACGTATCCAGTATCGCCAATGAAAGCTGCCTCCACATTGTACATGAAGAGCAGGTGTGACGAGCATACGCATAACGACAGGAAGATGGCCTCTTCGATCTTTTCTTCAGTGCAGCATCGAGACATGCTTAGAGGCCGGACAAACGCGAGACTGCTTCAGATCGGCAAGGACGAGGTGACTGTGGCGGAGCTCGATGCACTCATGGGTCTCGAGATTGCGATGGGTATCCTTCCGCTTACCAAAATTACAGATTTCTGGTCCGAAAAGCGCTTTTTAGGGCAGAAGAATGTGGCGGAGACGATGCCTAGAAACCGGTTCGAAAGTTTGAGAGCTATCATACAGATTCATGCACCTAACAGCGCAACATAACCGTACAAGTTGATGGACCCTCTGTGGTAAAGTTGTGACTTGTTGCGCCATATTCAAGGCCAATTTGCGGAAATGGCGGTCCCTACAGGCTTCCTCATGTACAATGTGTAGGCCGCTTTCATTGGCGAAACTGCTAGCCTTGACAAGAACATCATGCAAACAAAAGCGCGGTCGTTAGCCATAACCTACATGCCTTCTAAGCCAGACAAGTATGGCATCAGGTTCTATGCTGTGATGGGATGGGACAGCTTGTATATCCATACCAGGGGTTAGTAGTAGCCGAAAAAAGTGGATAGTAGTATTACCGGGACTATCGGGCCTTCTCAAACCCACACATAGTGAAACTAGTATCGATTTTACGAAGCGGTAGTAGTAGAAGTAATACTAGTATACTACTCAAACTACTAGTTACTGCTCTCTCGCCTTGCGTGCATCCTCCTTAAGCCTCAAGAGCTCGTCCCTGTTGTGCTGCAGCAAAATCTGTCTTTCTACTCGTCTGCTGTCCGTCCTGGTCCTTAAGGGGCCCATCACTATACCTTCCGTAGAGAATACCCGCTCCTGAAACGCCGAAGACGATATTTTACCAAGATGAATCCGCGGAAGGAGAGCTATAGAGGGAAACTGTGCTTCGCCTTCTTCGCGAAACTACTTTAGAACGTCGATATGCTTGTACAAGCCCAGTAGCGCCCAGTCCATACCATCGCGAGAGTCAATCGACATCTCCTTCGACAGGTCCTTTTTTGGGATCTCGGAGTTCTGACGCTGGGCGATGTCTAGCCAAGCTGGCTCCAATTCCAGCCACTCCTTCATCGCAGCGTCAGCTCTCGCGTTGATTTCGGTCTCTTTAACTTCCTCTCTGGTCTTGCTTGCCCGAATTAAGGCACCGAGTGAGAGTTCATCTTCGTCGTCGTCCCAGCCAGTCGACGAAGCTGAAGAATACGGGGAGCTCGACTCTTGGCTAAGCAGGCTTCTTTGAGACGACTGTTGGGACTAAGACATTTTCACTGTTTTATCATCTGCGCGTACACTTGGCGGTGCTCTTCTCGCAGGAAGTCCAATCCTCTTTTGTAGATCTCCTTCTCTTTCTTGCGAGAGATGTTACCTACGGCGGCAATCTTCTTCGCACTTGATTTCGTACGAGGGTCTAGCAAAATGCAAGTCATTGCCTCCTTGGTGACTGTGGGGAAGCGGGCCTGCAATTGCAGCAACGTTCTTTTGAGGCACGTCTTGACGGCCTCCGAAAGTTGGTCAAGCGTCCTAAAGACGCGACGGTGACTATCTTCGTTTGCATCTTTAGCTCCAGGAGCCTCTATTGCCATTGTATCAAACTTGAATGCCTTCAGCTTGTTCTCTGAGAGGCGACGGAATACTACCATGTACGATGATACCAAGTTCTCGCTCTGTGCTTCTATCAATGCAAGGCCAGCAATGAAATTAGTAACTGCTTCCATTTCCACCGCGAGTATCCAGTCTTTGGCCGTCAGCGAGGTCCACACGCTCGTCACGTCTTTATTTGACTGAAAGTATGCCTCAAATGCTGAGTAGTTTAATACTGACCTTCGAATCAGCTTGCACGTGTAGGCAACCCGAACGTCTACCCATACGTGGCGTGTTAGGTAAAGAAGGGGTTGTCCTGCGTTTGTTGTCGAATGACACGAATTGCGATCGTCCCTCACCGCCCCCATTGCTGACCGAGAGCCACTCACTCGAAATTTGCCAAATGAGGGATGTCTTTTCCCTGGAAAATAGCTCTTGCAAAGAAATATAGTACCGGGCTGAGGAAGTAATACTACTACCCATAGTGAATACCATACAACCCGGTATTCATATGAGTATTACTGTAATACTGAAAGTAGTAGTATTTCTCTCAAGAACTATTTTTAAAAAGCCTACCAACCCCTGATCCATACTATCAACGACAATGGATCTGGCAATACTGAGCCTTGAAACCCGGCGGAGTGCTATTGCGGCATGTTTCCTGAGCTACGACAGCCGCTAGCAAGAACACTAGCCTATGAAATAATATAGATATATCGGTGAAGCAGGACTCGGCTTCAGCTCTCTCGGTAGCAATGATCGGACAAATGAAGCTGACACATCAGTCTATACCTGGTCGCCGTCTTATTGTCTGCGATAGCTACTAAACTAGACACGAACTGGCAAAGACTGTGCTGGCGTTTACGGATGGAGAAGTTAGAATGGTCGGAGCGTGTAAGGTTAATCAGATGGGGAAGTAGAACGAGTCAGAAATTGCGGTATTTGTTGAGCGTCTAAAGCTTATAAAGAGAGAAAGCTGACAGCTTATAGCTGCCGTCGACGTTGGGCATGACTGGAGTAGGTATCAAGCTGACCATAACCATGCCCAAAAGAAACTACCAGTGGCGAAAAGAACAACAATTACTCCTACAATGAGAATAGCAGACCACGCGGAATACATTATTTTTATGGATAAAAACCTAAGGTCTTTTACACGAATGACTTTAGCGGAACTCCTTCTCAACGTGTCCTGAGCGGATCGTCACTTGAGGCGATCGAGTTGTGCCACGGCCTCGCTCCAATTCGTCGGTGGACTCGGGAACAGAAATGGTATCGCAAAGTACTGAGCGTGTCGGTGGCTATAGCTGTCTACAGCATTTTCATGAATGCAGTTACCCGAGTGGATCAGTTGAGAGCCCATCCAATACGTCGAAAGGAGGCTTGGTTGGAGATGAGCATATTTACCTGGGCGATGGACCTATCGGTAATCAGCGCGTTTTGCTCGATGAAAAAAAATACCTCCGCTGAGTGAAAGCATCTTACACTGTGCGAATTTAAGCGACGAGTCGCTGAGCAAATGACGGCAACACACTTTCGCTTGGTCCGCAGAAAGCGCCAGGCATATACCTCCGCGAGAAACTGTACAAGCAATTGTTGGTGCTGACAGAAGCCAGCAAATACTGACACCAAATTCCACAATGCACTAGCTTCGCATCTTCGCCGATATTTACGGTAAGTGTAAGAAATGTGTAAAGTTCGGAGCCGCGGCAGCATATGATTCCCTTATAGGGCGAAGTGGCTACCGCAGTTACCAAAGAATGATCTGAGAACTTTTGTTGGTTCATCGGCTTTATACAAGTCTGAACGAAATGTCTTAACTAAAATATTGTCAGCTATTAAAGATGGGGTCGGAATTTTCGGCGATATATTTTTTAAAAAATCACAAATAATTAAATGTAGAAATTCAAACTTGATAAGCTTATTCTAACTTCGGTCATCTTAATGCGATGGTGTACAAGTACTAAAATCGTATTCTCGTAGCATGAACAAATCATCACGGCAACATACAGCGCGAGAAGCACCGCTATTATGCTGCATAAATGTAAAGCGGTATGATAAGTAGCTAGCGAAAAAATATGAGAAGATGATGTTCTTGCTCGGAAGCAGAATCCTGCGTGCGATATGCGGTCCAGAACCTTCGCGCCTTTTATACTAAGGAGCAAAACGCTCGGTTTCTGACGGAGTATCATATGAGGCAACTCAAAATGAAACGATCCTTAACGATCATCTTGAGGTTTCTGTAAAGAAGGTTTAAAGAGAAAGCCGTGTTTGTATTTGTCACCCTCACAGACAATCACAGTATTTTTCGTAATTTCGCGCTCCGGTATCACACACGTAGCAGGAAAACGACAGCACATCGAGAGACGCCTTCGCTACCAGAAGCAGAGAGGAGGCACCCACACAAGCTGTAAATGTGGAACACTCAAGAGACACCTTTAAAGCAGTTTTCAGGGCGCAATATTCACCTCGAGTGCACCGCTGTATTGAAATGACTGTGTTCAATTCATTTTTCGTGCGGCAGATGAAAAAAAGTCACTGCAAAGCTCTAGACTAAGCTCGCATTCCCGTTTAAATGCGATTTCGACTACATACAAAATGCAATTTACGAAAGTGCAAAGTGTTCTCAAGTGCCCAATTGGAAGGCAACTTCCGCCCACAAGTGTGAGGGAGTGTTGCCCAGCACGACAGCAACATTGTACATGTCCGTGAATTCCCGTTGCGTGTTGCGGATGACTCCATTGGAGTGGTGATACTTGTTGCTACCCAGTTTGGACTCATAATGAACAAAACTACCCTTACCAATGCACGCAATCACCTCCAGGTTCTGTCCACCTCCAGCGAGCACCTTCTTGACAGCTCAACGTCCACGTACGCTACGACCATGCGTGCGGGATGTCCAGAAATTAAAATGAGCATCATCCATGTAAACAATGGATTTTCCATCTGCCTGCAGTTGCTTTGGAAAGTCTCTGCGCTTTTTCTTTGTTCTGCTCCGTGCTCATATATTGAGGTTCTTTATGAAATTATTTCGTGACAATGAGGCTTGCATCAAGGTGGCTCTACACAGTTTGTGGAACGACCGAGATGGAGCAGGACTTCTCTAAGTCGTCAGCCAGCTGCCGAAGGGTGAAATCAAGATTTATCGACAGTTTGGATAGTAAAAAGGCAACGCCATGTGCAGTCATCTTCTGCTATCGTTCTCCTACACGGGGTGGAACTCGCATAGCATCAGAGACGGCACGATAGCGACGTAGCCTCGAGCGAGAATAGTTAAACTTGACACTGTTGGCTTCGGCAACGGCTTCCTAGTCGCCTCCGGTGCGAGCATCTTCCAAGATACGAAGCTAGGTGGTGATAAGGTAGCGGTTGAGCGAGATGGCATGGCAAGCGCAGAACAAATTGCAAAGTGAGCAACTTCCTCGGTCCTCATAGCGTTACGTGAAATCTAATCAAGCGAGCCCAAAGGAAAACGAAGAAGGCACTGTAATTGCTGGAGTCATAAAAATCGAAGGATGATTGGCGGAATTGAGGTGCCCTAGTGAGCTCGACTTGACGCGCAGTGGCAGGAAAGTGTGTCATTCAACCTTAGTAAATGTCATTTAGTCGTTACGTTTCTTAGGTTTGTGCATTTCAGCTTGTGATATGTGCATTTTATTTGGGATTGGGTGCATTTGAATGTGTTCCTTGTGTATTTGGGTTTGTTCCTTGTGAATTTGGTTTGTTCTCATGAACTTGGGCTGGGAAATTTTTTTGCTTTTGTATTTCATATTACGAGCTGAGGGGGAAGCCTGGAATACTACGCTGTAGACTTTGCCAGGCTTCGGCACCACCACATTTTATTTTGCGGGTATCCCAAGCCCAGCGCTGTCGACACCATAAAATGTCAGTCTAGCATACCGCTCGACCGTTAAGGTATTGAATTATTGACCTTGTCTTAAAACCCACCGCTTCTCAATTTGAGAAGCGGTCACTGCCGCGGGGATGTCGACGTTACTTTGTGTTGCGTAAGTACGTTAACATTTTAAAGTAAGGAGCTAAGTTAGTTAAAGATCGGTCGGTTTCTAAACCAAATTTTAGACCGATTAAAAAATATTTTAAACGGTCTTTTATCGAGATTGCAGTTTTAAACCATTAACCCCCCCCCCCCGCACTTATAGGTTGTATTTGACGACATGTGACCAAAAGGTGCGCCAGGTCCTGTTTTTTCACATGTTGTATATACAACATGTTAAAGACAGTGAAATGCACAGGGTTAGGCTGAAAAATGCACAGAACACGCACACAAAACTCCTCCGATTTGTCACAAAGGTTGCTGACTCTCGCCTCGTGTAATCCACTGATTTCACACATTCGAGAAAAAGCAACGAGGACCAGAGATGGTTGGCCGACGCAAAACGCGTCGCGATGCAGAAGCCTTCCTCGCCCGCCTGGAAGGCAAACGCTCGGAGGATCGGGTGCGCTTGACTGCCCAACACACAGCATACCTGAACGGAGAGAGGGAGACGGATGCTGACTTCGGGAACGAGGCCGCGGGGGCAACGCAGACGACTACGGTGGCCGCGACGAAGGTAAGGCAGACGACGACGGCTATGACTCGTGGGCAATCCATTCCGGCGCTTCCGAGCCGACCACCTGTTGAAAAGACGGCGTCGTACATTGCAGTGGCAAAGAAGCTGCGGGCAGCTCGTCTCGCAGCTAAGGCCAAAGCGGAGAAAAAACCTGGAAAGGGGAAGAAGAAGATGACCAAGGCCCAGCGCGAAGCTTTGGCGAAGGAAAGGAACGCGTTCAAAGAAATGGAAGCTGTAGCCCGTGTGGAGTCTATATCTGCACGACGTGATGCCGAGAAAGCAAGGGAACGTGCGCACGTGGTCGACGAAGAGCGCAACGGGGCTGAAGCGCGCCAAGCAGCGCT
>NW_003303696.1:33390-46837 GCF_000142945.1 Phytophthora infestans T30-4 | reverse complement strand
AGTCGGTACAAAGTGACATCGCTTTGTCAGTCGGTCGACGACGACCCAGATGGAATCTACTTCTCGTTCTGTTCGTGGCAAGTCAGTGATGAAGTCCATCGAAATCGATCTGCACCGTTCGTCGGGAACACGTAATGGTTCCAGCAGTCCCGGTGGCTTCGTTAGCCTCGGTTTGTTCCGTCTACAAGGCTCACAGTCGGCAATGTACGATTGGATTGACTTCAACATCTTGGTCCAGTACCACCTCCTAGCCAGTGTCAGGTACGTCCGCTCCGATCTCGGATGTCCCCCGTAGTTGGAGTCGTGACACTCACTGATGACCACCTGCCTCAACTTCACATCGTTGGGCACTACGATACGTGGACCATCGTCGGATGGAGTCTGGTACCACAGCAAACCGTTGTCTTCCGAATAGCAGCGATATTGTTTCATCTGTTGTCGCCTGGCTTTCGCCGGCTGGCTATCTGCACGCCGCTGAATTGCTGTAAAAATCGCTTTTGGTTCTCGATCGCTCTTGTACGCCTTTTTGATCTTGGCTATCAACTCGCTGTCAGTGGTCACCTCGCTGACTGCTAAACCGAAGGACGCATTATTGAAGCTGGTCACACTCAAGTCATGAAAGTACTTCGTCTCTGGTTGCAAGTCTGGTCTTCAGCTAAGCGCGTCTGCAATTCCGTTCTTCGCACCTGGAAGGTATGAGAACGTTGGCTGATACTCCGCGAGGATATCGTACCAGCGCGCGAGACGACGGTTCGCCATCTTTTGAGTAAAGAGACCTTCGAGACTCTTGTGATCCGTTTCCACGATTGGTGGCTTGCCCAAGCAGTAAATACGGAAAGCTGTCAGCGCGTGAACAATTGCCAGAAGTTCTTGCTGCTGCGTCGGGTAATTGAGCTCCGCAGATTTCATCTTTCTACTGGTGTAAGCAATGGGTAGCTCAACACCATCGACAACCTGAAACAGGACTCCCCCGACTGCAAACTTGCTAGCATCCGTACGCAAATGCATAGGCTGATTGAAATCGGGCAAGTGCAACACTGGTGGATTGCACAGCCGTTTCTTCAGCTCCTTGAAGTTCTTCGACTGCTCTTCGTCGAAACGAATTTTCGCATTGCGCTTGGACTTCTTCTTGAACAAAGTAAACATACTTGCTGTCAGTTTCGCGTAGTCTGGGCAGATCGTTGGACGTATCCAGTTAAGCCGAGAAAGCTGTGAAGCTCCTCTTGCGTTCTTGGAATTGGCCAGTCCTTGATGGTCTGCACCTTATCTGGATCCATCCGCACGCCGTTTCTCCCAACAAAATCTCTAAGGCATGGAATCTCGTCGGCACAGAAGACGCACTTGGATAGCTTCACGTATAACTTGTTGTCTCGCAAGATGTCCAATGTTTTGCGGAGAGCCTCCAAGTGATCTTCAATCTTCTGTGTCTTCGTGAAGATGTAGATGTCGTCGTAGAACGACTTCGTGCTCTCCAGATCGCGAAAGAGTTTCGACGTAAATAGATGCATCGTCGCTGACGCGTTGCAGACTCCCATTGGCAGTACCAGGTACTCCCAGAGTCCGTTGGGCGCCTGGAATGCTGTGAACTTGATATCTTCGGCACGCATACGAACTTGATAATACGCGGACATCAAGTCCAGCGTTGAAAACCAGTACCCTCCGGCCATGGCGTCTAGTATGTCTTCTTTCCTTGTCATCGGTATGCTCTGCCGTATCGTATTAGAGTTCAAGTACCGATAATCGTGAGCAATCCGCCACCCAACTGGTTTCCGGACGCAGAAGGTCGGTGCCGCGTGTGGGCTGATGCTTATTCGGATAAGTTTCTTCTTCACCATGTCTATGACCCAGAGCACGATCTCACGTTGTTGCTCAGGTGAGTGTCGCCACTGTTGCCGGTACATCGCAAGGTTGGGATCTCTTACGTCGATCCTGTGCTCGATTTCACGCTTCTCCGGAAGACCTTCAGGGAGTTCAGGTTGGAACACCGTGTCCTTGTACTTCGTCAGCAAGTCAAAGGCAGGGTTTGCCTGGAAACTTTGCCAGTCTGTCTCCAGATAGCGTTGAGCTTTTGCAGTTCCGATATTGTCGGGTTGGTCTCGCCGCTCCAAGGATCGAGCGACGTTTTTGATCATTTCGTTCGTCAGAACCAACATGAAGTCTGGTTCTTCGATCGACTTGGTCTTGATTCTCAGGAACTTTCGCAGTTTCTTTCTCGTGATGAACTTGGTTTGTATACCAGCTTCATCTGTGATTCCCATCGTGAACATCTTTTCCACGACGGAATCTCTTCCCCTGGTATCGCTGCTCCCAGCAGCAGTACCGTCGCGTCTCGACGACTTCCTCTCCTCTTCGTCTGCTGAACCCTTGCCAGCTGACGCGTCTTCCAGTCGCTCGCAAGCAACTCGTGGGGTCTCACTCTGCGCTGAGTCGTGAACGGGATTGACCGCGGACTTCACACCCGTTTCCAGCGCGGCACCTCGACAGGAATCGGGTCTTTTCGCCGACAGGCCTTTCGCCCCGACAGATCTCCGAAGCCCGGAGGCAATCACCGGTCCGCTTTCCTCGATTGGCCCACAGGTTTCACCCGCTCGTTCCCAGCGCAAAGTTCTCTCTATTGTTCCTTCGATTCGTCGACGTCTCCAGTCGATCTGCGGTTGCATGTCCTCGAAAAAAGGTATTCCAAGGATGCAGTCAAATTCTTCAGGTATCGCGGTAGACAACTGCGACGCATTCGTACGCCTCGTCGATTCCGGGCGACAAGGATACGTAGAGGTAGCACCTCTAGCTGGGCCTCCACAATCTGATTGTCTCCTAGCTTGACTCGAATGTTCTTGTCGCTGAACTTCGTTGTCTTCAGCTGGTGTTCTACTACCCACCGCTTCGACACGTAGATCGTGTTGCACCACAGTTCTAGAAGCATCTTCGATGTTTTCTTCATCTTGCCAGCCACACTGATTTCACCGCCGACGACAAACAGTGGACGTGACTTGTAGACTAGAGGGTTTTCACACAGAACATTAAGGCTGACATTATCAAACTTAACTGCTCCGGTTACTTTCTCTTCCACGACAGGACCCTCTTTCACTGTCGTGGCTTCTCGTTTCCATGCATCCCTTGCTCCTTCTTCCACGCAAAGCAGTTGGCTTTGATGTGGCCAGGTTTGTTGCAGAAGTGGCAGGTACGAGTCTCCTTGCTCTTCAAATTCGAGCTCGGTTTAAACCGTCCTTTTCCTCGGAATGGTTTTCCTTTGAACGTTTTCTTGTTGTCTTGAGGTTGCTCATTAGAGGTCTTCGTCTTCTCATGACGAACCTTGCGCTCACTAGCGTCCTCCACAAAGTGAGTCACCTCAAACTTGACAGCCAAGTCCATGGCGTTACTCAGTGTCTCAGGATTCTCGAGCTTCACGTAGCTTCGCGTGCGAGGCTTGAGACCGTTTGCGTAGAACAGGACTTGGTCAAGCACGCTCATGCATTCGACTCGAAAGATGAGGGCTGAGTATTCACCGTTGTACGTCTCGATATCCGCTGTCTGCTTCAGACGCTGGAGCTTATCTCGTAGCACTGACTGGTAGTTCGACGCCTCGAAGTGTTGAAGCACATGCTCACGGAAAATCCCCCTCGTGTGCTCTTCCACTCGCGTCGTCGAAGCCCAGTGCAGAAACACCCCGAAGCCGGTTTCTCCATCGCCGACCCGGCGATTGCTGGTACTCGTGGGTTCGCGTCGTCGATTGCGATTCCATTAATGCGGCAGGCGTTCTCGACATGGAACAGCCATTCGCGCACGTCTTCCCCCCTCTTGCCGGTGAGCTTGGGCAGGTTGCTGGGCACTCGTGTGCGTTCCGCCATCGCTTGATTCAGCCGGTCGATCTCGGCTTGAAGCTGCGCGTTCGTCGGCATGGGATCTTTGTTGTCAGGTTGCTGGGACCAACAAGTGCTACCAGTTTATCGAAGTCAGGGGAGCTTTGTGGGAGAGCGCGCCAAAAGAAAAGTGCCGCCCCCGCAGTTCAGACGGATGGAAGCTTCTAGAAGCTTCCACAGCCGTCCTACATCTGCCTGTTTATTAATTACAATACTATACATTCCATAGTACTACTAACAACCCATTGCAATAAGATAATAATATCACCCAATCGGATACAGCTCTAAGCCCACAGGCAAGAAGGGAGGCAAAGAGAATAACACGTAGGCAGGCAAAAAGGACACCGCTGGATTGGAATGACAACATGGTGCGCGACTTAATGACACTCGCTATGAGACTCACGCCGAGCGCTTTAGCAGGCGCGCTTCAAAGGTAAACACATTTATGGGCACATTTCGATGAAGCATAAACCCACATACTCGCAACGACGGCTTCCACTGCAAGCGCAACTAGTTCGGGTGGACTGGGCATCGCCATTCAAGTATATTATAAAATCTGGTGGGCTATTGCAAGCCGGCCAGACGCACAACGCAAAACTCGGGAGCCTGATAGTACCTTTAGTTCCCAAGTTCTTACAAAACTGGGGTTTTGCTATAGCCCCCTGTCTAATCAGGTCATAGCTTAGCTCTATCCCTAATTTAAACACCAGACCGAGAGCCAGCACCAGTCAGCGCGACCAGCCCCTAACTTTAGCAAAATATAATCTAATAGCTTTCTTAATTAGCACAACAACAAGCAGCACCCAAAACTGTTCTCATGAATTTATAAAATTGAAGAAGGAGATATATCTCTACGAAGCCATATCTGATTGGCTACTTTGATTTTTCTTTAAACGCTCATGTTTTCTCTTTTAATTTAGAATTAGAGGGAGCGCTACAACCTTTGTAAAACGTATTAGTTGAATTATTTCATTTACAATGCCTCCGACCAACAAGCGACGAAATCATGTCCGGAACATGGAACGTAGGCTCCACTACTCTTTCTACCGCCTCAAGATTAATCCCAACATAACCAACCGCCCACAAAGCACCGAAGTAGTAAAACGATGAGCGGTGCTGTCCGCAGCGGTAGTGGCCTATTTGCCAGCAATCGAGCAGGACGAGGTCGCAGAGAAGAACAATTTGACGTCGAGAAGGTATATGCTAAACGCTGGGTAAATGGCTATGAGTTTTATCTTATCCAGTGGGCTGGCTATCATGACCTCACCTGCGAACCAGCCCACAACCTTGTATGGAAGCTCAAGGTGGATTTAGAGATCAACTTCGTCTGGTTATATCCGTCATCAAGAGAAAGAAAGCGCCCCACACGAAAGAAGAATCGACAGCGCACGGATTCACAGCTTGCGTAAGCTTTTGGTTCGCTGCGCCCTTAGCAAGTATCTACTAAGTACTAAAAAATTATGAACAGATGCATAAAGGCTTTTTCACTTAGATCTTAAATACAATAGACATCAAAATGAAAAGCGCAGCACCATTTTTTACATTACCATTTCACCAAAAACACCATTTTTAGTAAGCTACAAAAAATTGCGGAGATACACGAAATTTCAAAAATAAAGTTGACTCCGTAATTAATGAAAAACCTTTTGCCACAGTAGCTCTATTATATTATAGCTCGCATATTACATGACTGTATTTTGAATTTATAGAGGTTGTTATAAGATGGCTAAAGAGGGTCAAGTTGAAGACAAGTTCATGTCACAAAACGGTTCCGTGGACTTCAAACACAAATGGTGATATATAATTTCCACAATAAAAAACGCTACTTTTGTCCGTGATCGTAAAAATGAAAAAAGTGATCTAGCTGCCTAGATATCAGTAAAAGAAGGTTAGGAAATCTTTCATGAAGGTAAAACTCTAGTGCCATCTGCGTTTTGTCGTCTTCGTGCTCTACAGAGCCCCGGTAGGGTGGAAGACGTGGCAGCGTCGATCGGCGACGTGCTGGTATCGATCGCGTCGCTGGTGCCGAAAGCCGCTCGTCGCGTCGCATTCTGTACGCTTTCTGGGTTCGTTTACGTCTTTCCCTGGCCTTATCGGTCATTGAATGGTAGAGTGAAAGCACGGAGTGATACAGTTTGCTGTCCTCGTTTCCACAACATGCACACACGCCCGAAATAGTTTTCCACCAACGCGCGGCCCGATGGGACAAGGCGGTTTCTGGTAATGTCTTGATGGCTCAGCTCTCCGCCGCGGGGTTTCCGTTTCGGCTGAATAGTTCGAAGCACTGCCTCAGCTCCTTGATATCCCTTGTCAACGAGGACCCACATGCGAAGGGTTTTGAGCTGCTCTTTCCCCGTTATCGTCCTGTCCCCAATCGTGAGGTGTCTTCTGCATGCGGTCCATGTGAATGGCTCTACGGGCGATCATCATGGCTTAATTCGATTTTGATCCGGGCACGTGGGACTAGACTTCGCGAGGGTATGCATCTCAGCACTCAATCTTGTATCCGTACAGCTTGTGCTTGTCACTGAAGTAGGTTTTCTTCTCAGTGAAATCGCCACTTGGCCGTAAGCAGGCTCGAACTTGACGTCGGTAGCGTAGAGGGCATATGGCTAATTGCGAAAGGTCTTGTTGCTTTCACGCTATTAAGTCATGGTCACCGATTTCACAAACTATGCGAAGAGGATAGGTTCGATCACCCTCGACAGCTTATGCGTCCTCTTCTCGGGATGTTTGCCCTAAGATCAAAGGCAACCGCGCTTGTCCCATGTGTCATTGTGTTTTAGGATAACTAATCATGAACATTGCATCCTTCGCGCTGGTCTGACTTCTTCGGCCTCGTCTATACTCCACAGAGCATGCATTGGGCCCTCACCTCCGTCCACAAGAAGCCAAATTCAGCTTGAGTAAAGTTTGTCAGCGTTTTAAGTACCCGGCTGCCACCTTGAAGGACAAAAGAGTCCATCACTGATGACTGGGTCTCCAACACCTCTTCTTCGACGTAGTCGGCATACTCGCCAAAAATAGCTGCGCTTCGCTCTAGGTTTTCGTGCTCTTCACTCAGTAGCAGCCGCAGACTTGCCACTACGTCTACTGCCTGGCAATTTCGTAACTAAGCCAGTTTTTTATTTAGGTAAGCTGTTATTCCCTACGGACCAATAATTTTTAGTTGGACAGCAATTCACTAAGAAAAAACGAACGTATTCATGATGTGCTCGGCTCCTTATGTATTGGATGTGTTTGTGCGGATTTGTCTGACCGCTAGTGAATAATGTAAGTGTCACAACAATGAAAGGTAACTTGTGATTTGTTTTAATGATCTGGATACCACACCACTTCTGTCCTAAGGGAGCGCCCATGTTCGACGTTTACGGGTAAAATTACTAGCAGATATCATATTGAGTGCTATAAAAGTAAAAAGTACCCCAAGCTGATCCATTGGTTAAGTACCAACTTTTGAGAAAAAAAAAACAGATCGTTACTAATGTCGTTTAGAAACAGATGCTCAAAGGCTTGAAACTTAGTATTTGTTTACCTAAAACAATAAACGAGCTTCAGGACGTAGCAAAAGAGGACCCAACCGAATGAAGATATGAGGACACTTACGTTTGAATTAGCCGCCTCGTCTGACGCCTACCTACCACAACAACTACGCCAAACACAACAACATTTGAGACACTTCAGGCGACTGCCATGAAGCAACAAGAGAACAACATGCAAATTGGCTTGGAAAAGTTCGCCGACCGCCAAATGGAGTACGCTGCTTTCATTTTGTCGGGACCGTAATAAAAAAATTGTTTTCTAGGCCGATTTTTTGGGAGTCCTTTTTTTCCAACTGACTCATCGCGTTTTGTAAAAGCCTAACTGTACACTGTATCCAGAGAGCCATGTACCTCAAGTATACCCTGTTGCTCTAAATATATAGTATAGTCGATTCATACATTATTAATGTACGAAATGTATCCTATTATAGTCCCTTACTTCGGTTCATGACTGGTCACGACGATTTTCGCGAGCTCTCAGTCTCTTTATCGTTTTTCACATGTCCTTGCATTGTCATGACGACCTCTAAGTTCAAGCAACACCTCAGTCGACACCTTGCTGACGGAGATGATAATGACATTACGCATCGCGGGCGCTACGAACGAGCCCTGAACGATTTACGGGTGCTCCCAAGCAAAGACGCGAAAAAGGCGAATCTTGCCGTACAGCTGCGCTCGATTTCGACACGTCTTCAGGCTATGAACTCGCGACTTGACAAAATTGAGGTGCGCCTATCGTCAATAGAAGACCTCTTGCGTGAGGTGAAGGTTAAGTCCCCGCACCCGATCGCGAAAGTGCTGTTTTAAGTGCCGCTGATGACGTCAAAATAAGCACCGCAGAGGATACGGAAAAAACGTGACGTCGTCTCAGACGAGCGTCGGCGAGGTGTCTGCAGACGTCGAATAGGATGTGAGTGATTCGGTAAAACCGCCGAGCGCGTCAAGCTCAAAGGCGTGTGATGTGTGCGTACAAACCCCTAATCTACAGTAGGCTGAATTAGAGGTACAGTACTGCACCGCGTTGGACCTTTGATAAGCTTCCGGATGTGATGATCCTGAATCCGAATGAATGATTGTTTGTATGCTAACATCTAATTTATTTACGAATCCTATATGGTCCGCCCCCACGAAAACGGGGTGTAGTACTGTATACAGTACAAAACGGTTTAGGTACGTGCTACGAGACATTATTGCAGGGTACAGATGGTACAGGGTACCCACTCAATCCAAACTTATTGCGCATCACCATCACAATAGAGGATGGATGTCATTTCGTTCTTTAGGATTTGCCCCGCTCCGCGACGCAAAGGCAGTCGCTACGCTCCTGCAATAATTAGTTCTCTCACCTTAGTGCAAAGCACGGCTCACTGGAAGGCTTGGCGCTGGTTCGCCCCCGCAAATTCCGTACGGCCCTGCTTCGAGGGCACCCCGCGCGAGTTTGCTGCGGCTACGCACCTCGCATCCGCTCGCCTCAGTTGATCTTCTTCATTTTGATTTGTACTCTATTAACCCTTTCATCCTATTCAGGCGCAGTACTCAGTTTCTTAAAAACAGCACTTCCGAGATCTAATCATGCCTTCTAAATTTCTATGCATATGTTGATATGAGCTGACCAAAACTACACTATTGCCCGACCTACTTCGCCATTTTGTAAAGGAAAGTTGTTTGTCCCGTAAATATGAGTTTTTCTTTTTATTTATACATTTTTTTTTAAGAAAAACAGTGAAGAGCAATCTGGATGTAGTCCACAGCAAAATTTGAGACCACGTACCGTAGTTCATCGGGTGGCGGCAGCAACCAAGATTGCGCAGTGTCAGGCCATCGTATTCACCAGACGCATGTCCATGCAGTTCACACAGCGCTCTGCTGTTGTTTTCAAGAAGCCGCATTCGCATCTCTGCCTTCTGTCCGTACGGAGCGTGGAGCATTTCGTGCTGATTGAGGGCAAGATATGCCTTGATACGCGCCTTTAAGGCGCTGAAGCACCCTGTAAGTACACAAAGGAATGTGGTTATACGAAGTACAATAACGATAGTCATGTAAACGCCGTTTTCAATGGGGCTACACATGGGCGAGTATGGACCTAGCCGCAAAAACATCAGGTCATCTCGCGTTTGAACGAGGTCCTCCGGCTGGCTGTGGGCGGGGGTATTGTCCAATACGATGACAATAAGTTTTCCCTGGAAGTACTCTTGGTAGACATTATGGACCTCCACAGCCTCGTAGACAGCGTCCACAACGCGGCGTTTTCTTCCATCCTGATGCTCCCGCGCCATCTGAGCGAGTGTATACTGGCAGTTCTCCTCCAGGTTGTTCACCAACGCATCTTCCATTTCGGATGTGCACTTCGCTAAGGCCGCCCGAGCACCGCCTCTCTACTTTACGTCAGATGTCCCGCGCGCGACAATATTACGGACAGTAGTGGGCGGGATGTCGTTGCATCCTGCGACAATTCCCGAGTCGCGCCCCTCTCTATGCGTATTTAGTACTCGAGAGCGAGCAGCAAGTGCGTGCTTGGGCTGCTTTGGCATGCTGTGTGAGGCTGTGCTAGAGGGGGAGAATCTAGCGTTTGAGCTACACTAAATCCACATTGTGCGAAAAACTAAATATTAAAACACTTCTGTTACTTTTGGCGACTTTGCTGTACAAAATGGCGAAGTAGGTCAGGCAATGGTGTAGAAACGAGAGGCCCTGCCGCTGAATACGGTTCCGCTTACGCAAATAACCACGGTATTTAGCTTTTAGCCATTTTATAAGCCTACCCAACCTTTTAGGCAACTGTAAGATGACATTTCAGCGTTGCTGCAAAATCAGAGAAATCACAGCGAGCCAACTCCATGTTAATTTTTAATGCGGCATTTTTCGAAAGACATAAATATATATTGCTGCGCTTAAACAGTTTATAAAGCAAGCAGCAGAAAATCATTACTGTCGCTGAGTTATTTGTGTTTTTTTGTGGAAAGCATGAGGGACGTGCTTTTAAAGTGTGCCAATAGCACCTCTCAAATACAATATATTCCTCTTCAAAATACAGATTTTGGTTTGCTGCCAGATTAAATAGTATCCGGCTCCTATCGCTTCTATATTTGATCAATTGGCGATTCCTAGTCTAAACTGTGTGAAAAATAATCAAACATAGCGGGGGTGCGTTTACTGTGTTTTAAATGTTAATAAAAAGCTATTAAAATAGATCTGTAATTCTTCACGCGCTCTGAATCTGAAACACGATTTGAAAATGCTAAAAGCTGTTTTTTTAGTACTGGTGCGATTTAAATTAACATTTAACTAGCCGAGCGCCGCCGCTACGCGGCGGTAGCTTAGGTTTTATAATAAGTTGTTTGCTTTCGCGCCTCCGCTTCGCTTCGGGTGGATAACTATTTTAAAAACTATGAGATTCAACGTGCCTAAATCGACCTCTTTAATGTCATAAATTTAGGTTTAATTTAGACCATTCGCTACAATATGCTGAGTTTCCAGTAAGCCGTGCAATCATTCCTACAAAAACCTGAGTACCTAGCATCATACTTACCATGCTTAGAAAGATTATTCTACGTGTAGTGATCTTGACACAGTCTCTTTATTATTGTTGGCTATCACTGTCAGAATCACCTGCACTTCAAATAGCATGTCTACAAACGACACACAATATATTTAGCTTTGCGTCGTGCTCGATATCACGGGCCATTTCTGAGCCGCTATGAAACTTAGCTCACATCAGCGCAAACGATAGCAAATGGCCTGTCCAGCTTGCACTACTTACCTGCTTGTACTGCCTATTTCAGCTTGTAAGTGACTAAAGACTGTTCACTTTTCATATCAAACTCAATGAAAGCTAAAAACAATATTCAAATTGTACCATTTTTAATGTATGTCGCTTTCATTTTGTGCTGATTCAGAATAAGCACTCGAAACTGTGCCAGTTCTAATTGAAGCATTTGGATATTGTGTCGCAAGACGCCTTGCTGCTGTTGCTGTTGACGGTAGTGTTTCTATTTGATAATTTAACGATGATTTGAGGATTATTGGACGTCATTTAGGCTCCAAGTTTATTAGCGTTTCTTTATGGGGTTTACCTCGCGTATTGTGTTGCTGTCTTACCGCTCCAATTAAATCGTATCCTACGCGCTTGTCGGCGACACGTCCGCCCGTAAAGTAGTATCGGAATTTGCTGTCTAAACAACTCTTAGAAAACAATGGTTTACAGCAGTTACACATATGAGCTCATTTTGTTCAATATAAGACAATCTATCATTTTGATCGAGTGATAACGTTTATTAGCACAGTGTTGTTCTTACGGCTGTGGTGTAGCGGGATCAGCAAAATCTGTGAGATTGCTGGATCCAACTTACCAACTGCGCCCAGGCACCGACTAACGGAGGGGTCCCCCGATGATCCGTGTTCTGCTGAACTTTCCTCACCTTGTGTACCCGTCGGTAGGGCGGGATCTTGCTCGCTCGGTAACTTCCGAAGAGTTCAAGTGGTGAAGCTTGAGTGTCTTGGCGAGACGTGGGGATGGGATGAGGCAGCAGTGGAAAAAGCTTCACTCTGCGTCCGTGGATGGTTCCGAATCCTAAGCGAGTATTCGAGCTTATGGATCCGGGGCCTAGATCGTGGATCTGGCCGTAGGGTTGCCTTGCGGGTGGGTCCCTTGCCTTTGCGTTTCCTTTGCGTCGTACTTGCCGCCTCCTGTGACGGGATCTTGAGAGTTGAGAACCTCTAGGGTGTAACCGACCAAGTAGTAAATTCGGTTAACCTGTCGGATCTGCACGTGTATAGGAAAGCTCACTAGGTTGTAGGATCTGGCCAATGTATATCCAGTTATCACTACCAACACTAGATTCGCAATTCCTAACCCTTCACGGAGCTCGTACGGACCAATGTAGTTCCGGTTCTTGAGGGCAGGAAAGGCACTTGCGTGTTACTGTGCAAATTGAGGTCTGTATTGATATTTAAGCCTATACCTGCCTGGATTTCTACCTTCTATGTATTTCATCTGCTAGATCCCTTACCAGGCTCGGCTGCATGTCCCTTCTTTCCTTGACCCATCATCCCAGCTGTATTATCCTCAGATCCACCGGATCCATGGCGTAATCATTATGGTCACCCTATTATGGGTATACTCATCCAGATCCAGGTTGCTTGGATTCACTTCACTGTAAGTGTACACTCGTCATGGATCTGAGCTCTCCAATCATCCAACATCATCTTGCGACTGTCTGTGATCTCCATTGTCCCACGAAAGCTCGAGATCCACTGCATCCATCATCCCTGTATCCTGGATCCAGGTCCCTCTATGCGGGATCCTCCCTCCTTGGATCCGAACTCGGAAGTATGGGATCCGGGACACCTCGCGGTGGATCTTGACTTCTTGTTACCCGTGGTTACTAGATCCACCTTCAGATGGCGCCTACCACCATTCCTTCATAGGATCCACACTCGATCCACCCGTACATAGCATATCCCATATCCACCTAAGTGGATCCAGGTAAGGGTGGATCCGAGATAGGTCTTGGTGGATCTTGCCTTCCCGTACATAGCTCATACCAGATTCATCGTCATTTCATACGGGGTGTTGCCCGTCATGGCTAATCCACCACAGGCAACTTGCATTCGCGCCGGACAATCCAAATCCGCTCTAATCACTTAAAAATTGTCACTGATTCGGGATAGTGACCCCGCGTTAGGTCCATTCTCTTATTTCTGAGAAAGCACTTCACCACAATCGCCTCCTGTACGTGGTCGGCGCTGCACAACAGCGTTCACGACGTGCACTACCAGCATCCACAACTGTTTCCTCCTCTACGTGACACATGTCTCCCACCAAGCGTACCAGCAAATCGCCGAGCAAGGACCCATCCACAACTCCTCCGGTCAGCCCTTCTTCAATGTCACCCACCGATCTACGTACTCTAGCCCAGGCTCTTTCCGATCGGGTGCAAACCTTGACGGCGGAGCTCCAGACGGCTCAAGATGCTAGCGACCAAGCTGCGTCTTTGCACGCCACCCAACTCCAAACCTTGCGAGCCCAGGTCCATGACCAGGCTATGG
>NW_003303696.1:15459-19889 GCF_000142945.1 Phytophthora infestans T30-4 | reverse complement strand
TCCAGCCAGTCCATTGTTAATAATAAGGACAGCCTGGATTCAGCGACATATGCCCGTATCCAATACTCGTTGAACGTTCGGAGGTGACGCCGTCGAGTCCCTTGCACCTTGGCGTCTCCGTACATCACCTGACCGAGGGTTCGTCGCTTGAACAACTTGGGCGGTGTCACGTCTTTGTCGACGGGTGATAATCCGCAACTACGGAGAAATCACTACACCACACAAACACTACACAATATGTTGAGTTTAGCGTCGTGCTTGATATCACGGGCTCATTCAGGGTCGGCATGAAACTTAGCTCCCATCAACGCAAAAATAGTAATAGCCTGTCCAGCATGCACGACTTACCCGCTTGTACTGCCTAATTGAGCTTGTTAGTAACTAAATATGGATCACTTCTCATACCAAACTCAATGAAAGCTAAGAAATATAAACGTTTTGAATGCAAGTAGCGTTCATTTTGTGCTGATTCAGAATTAGTCATTAGACACTCTATTATGTGCCAGTAATGATTAAAGTATTTGGATAATGCGTCGCAAGACGCCTTGCTGTTGTTATTGTTGTCGGTGGTGATTTTAATTTGATAGTGTAACGATGATTCCAGGATGGTTAAACGTCATTTAGGCTTAAAGTTTACTAACGTTTCCTTATGGGATCTACTTGACCAAATATGATTTTCACCTCTCGTATTGTGTTGTTGTCTTACCGGTCCAATTAAATCGTATCCAACGCTGTTGTCGGCGACACGTCCACCCGTTAAGTAGTATCGGATTTTGCTCTCTTAGAAAACAATGGTTTACTGCAGTAACACTTATCACTTATTATATTAATCTAAAACTATCTATCTTTACAGCTCAAGTAACATCATTTATTAGCACAGCATTGTTCTTACGGCCAGCTTACGTTGTACATGTACACGATTTGGCAGTTCAGTAAGCTACCTCACACTCAGATAAGTGATTAATATTTCTACAACAAAACAGTTGTCGTTATGTTTTAGTAATTGTCACTTCCAGAAAGTATTAAGTACAGATAATTACGCATATTAATATTATGCCCTCGGAAGCACATGTACGCTAAGCCTCTTGCAGCATTGGAAGCGTCTTTAGGGACAATTTCATTTGAGAATAAAGTACCTCTGTTTAGCACCCAAATATTAAAAGCAACATGTACTATTAAAATTGATAATACTACAAAGTACATTTACACTATTTTGCCTTCGGATTCAGTAATGGAAAGCCTTGTGCAGATCACCATATGTACACTATGAACCCATGAATGTATTGATGTAAGATACACAATCCAGGTTTAACCAATTAAAGCCGCCTATGCTCTGCTCGACAGCCTATGAGAATGGTCAAAAATCTTAGCGTTTCGTGTGACGGACGGCCGGACACCGTGCTAGCATTGATAGTGTAGGACTAGCCGACCGCCGCCGCTACGCGGCGGAGTGGTATGGTTTGTTGGAGATGAGGTGGCAGCAAATTTAAGTGCTTCTTGGTGTTGCGTGCTTTGTGAGCGTCGTTCACCCCAGTACGTCGTGGCTTCGTGGCCTTAAACACTTACCTTTCCGTAGTCATGTGGGCCCGTGCAATATCGTGGTTTGATAAGCTTCCTTTACCCCGTACTACAAGTTGGATGTCATATTCTTCAATGGCCCGCGCTCTTCCGTGTTCTTCCTGGCTTCGTCGTTCCCTGCTCACTCGTGGTGCACGCTGCTTAGTGGTTATGCGCCCTCTCTTTTGGGCTCATGATCTTTAGTACGGCCTCTTTCGTGGCTGCTAACTATTTCCTGCTCTCAAACGTTTACGTGGGTTGCACCAGCTTCGTGGTGTCTCATAGTCTTTAGGAGCCGTTGGCCTCCCATCGCCGGTACTCTAGCCGAAGGGTGCTATTCCGTTGTTTGGTGCCTTCACGCAGTCGAGTTGTTCCGTCGCCCGTGTATCGTGAGGTTCCATCGACCCCGTTATCACGCTAACGTGCAATTCCGGTGTGGTAATGCTGTCTAAGATATTGTGCTCTCGCAGTGCATCTGTGCTGCCCCTGTTATCGTACTCTACAATGGAATCGTGCTCCACGGTGTGCAATCGTGGTCACCACAAGCGTCTCCCCGTGTATTTCGTGACTGGTCCGCCGTCTGTGCAATCGTGTTCTAATGTACTACTGTCCTCCGTGGCTCGGTAAGCTTCGGTTCTTCACTGGTATCGTGTTCCGTGGCTCGGCGATCTCCCGTATATAGCCCCTGTGGCTCCTTGGGTTCCCATGGTTTAGTGGTTGGGCCACCGTCCATGATCGTCCGTTCTCCGTAGTCTCGTGTCTGGTCTGTGCTATTATATTCTAATGTAGTATCGTCCTCCGTGGCCTGGGGAGCTCAGGTTCTAAACTGGTGCCGCTCTCAGCGGCTCGATGATTTCCCGTCTATAGATCGGTGGATACGCTCTCCCATGTTTAGTGGCACAGTCCATGCAATCGTGTTATCTTGTGGTGTCGCGGCTGGTCTGTCGTCTGTGCGATCCTTAGCTTCCGTAGTATAGTGCTCCGGGACTCGGTGAGCTCCAGTGCTTCTCTAATATCGCGCTCCAACGCTCGGTGACCTTCCGTTTATGGTCTCCCGCGGCTTCGTGTTTGGTCCGTCGACGGTGCATCGTACTCTACCGTGGTGTTATTGGATAATTGGTTTTGTGCCCTCTCACCGGTACGTGTTCTACCGTGGCTTTGAACGTGCGTGCCCTTCCGTAGCGCGTGTTTTTCAGCATGCTGGGATGTCAATATTTTAGTTCCCTTCCGTGGTACGTACACTCCCGTCATAATCTTGTTCTTCCATTTTTTATGGCTGCGTGCTTTTCCGTGGTTTGTCCTTCTTAGAATAATTTGTGGCTTTTGTTGTTTTTGTGCAAAGCCATGCTTCCGCTTCCATTTTAGCTTATACACAGTTTAGTTCAATGTCCTCCGTGTGTCTTGCTCTTGCCTGGTTTCGTGTTCTTCTGTGACCCCGCGTTAATTTGATCACCCAGTGCGTGTGATGTACGCTACGTAACGTGCTAGAAAGTGCGCAAGTTATTTTAGATTCAAACACTACGCGCGCGAATACGAACTAATTATTATAGCTAAAGGAAGACGTTCTTTTTTTCGCGGCAGCGAGATGGTGTGTGTTGGTATAGGGAACCCAGTATAGTCACATTTTAAAAGTCTCTAGCAATTAATATTAGTAACGAAATTGTGAATATTTTTTAAACGCTGATTTAATAAACTACGTGTACTAATACGACAAAAAACTTGCAAGCAAAAATGCAAAAGATTTTAATAATAGTACTATACAAAACAATCTTGTAAGTAAAATTATTATAAACGTAATACGAAGCTTAAGACACTATACTTGTAAACAAAGTACTAAAAGGACTTTTTAAGACGAAATGAGCGTCACCAGGTTCTACAATTTTTTTAACCAGCTCATAATACGTGTGTGCATGTCGCCGAAGCCTACCAATACAAACTAGCCCGAACACAGGCAGCGCACTTTGCGTGAAGCAGCGCTACGCGGTTAATAATGGGGGAAAAATAAATTTGAATGGTGCTTTTAAGTACGGTATGTTTTACATACAGTGTGTACACCACATAATGTCTATCTTAACCAATGGAGGTCGCCTTCGCTGCGCTGGGCAGATTCTTAGCGAATCGACGCCACCTTCGTTTCGCTCGGCAGCCAGTAAAAGGCACTTATTTGCGTTTCAGTAATTAACCCTAGCCGCGGACGGACAGACAACACACTCGACTAGTGGGATTAACTAGCCGGCCACCGCCGCTACGCGGCGGAGGCGGCAGGTTGTAGTCCCAGGGGAAATGGCCTCACGCCTTCGCTGCGCTCCGGCGTAAACATGATTTATGTAAGCGTGATGTATTAAATGAATATGAAATTGAACATTCCTACTCCGAACCAAAGATCTGCATGTAGACAATGATCTGGGCGTAGACCCCATCCTCCTCCTCCAGCTTTTGGTACTCGATCAGCGCCTTGAATCTTGATCTCGAAGTAGCTCGCGACATCGCAACGTACAGCTGCTCGTGGGAGAAGCAAGGCGTAGCAAGATACAGCCCCAAGTACTGCACCGTTTGTCCTTGCGCCTTGTTATTCGTCATCGCAAAGGCCGGTTGGACAGGAAACTGCTTGCGTCTCAAATGATTCGGAAAGCTCCGAATGTCTCCGTCACTGATGAAAACAATGCGGGGAATCAACACATGTTGCCCTTGTCGCTCACCGGTCATGATTAAGGCGTGGATGGCATGTGGCTTGAGGGCCACAATTCGAAGCCGTGTTCCGTTGCACAGCCCTAGATCTAAATTCAGGTTCCGCATCCTCATGATAGGCATTCCTACCTTGAGGGTCAACTTGTGGGGAGGCATTCCACTGATATTTATCGAGTGGAGTACGA
>NW_003303696.1:3077-13952 GCF_000142945.1 Phytophthora infestans T30-4 | reverse complement strand
TTCGACACGTGAATCATGCGACCAACAGCAGCTTGATACTGTTTCCGGCGAACCCACCTTTTCGGTTGCCCTTTCTCCGGCGCTTTCCAGCAGAACTCTTTGGGGATATCCTGATACAACATCGTCCTGGCAATATGATTCTGAGGCTCTTCACTCGCACACAACTCAAAGAATCTGGTCAGCATCGTGTGACTACCACGTTCCAAAACCGCCTCCGGGTTTTCCGTCTCGCGAAAGCAAATTGTCTGGCCTGACTCGAGATGAACCGTCAGCTGTGTCACCGCATGGGTTTTCCCCTGAATTGTGAGATCGAGCAGGCGCATGCAAGCTTCCACCGGAGAAATGTACCGGGCGCTCAAGAAACGTAGAATCTCATTTGGTTCTCGACGCGCACTCTGCTGCCCTCCTCGGACTTCTTCCACAGTGAGTATAGCCATGTCGGGTCCTTTGTACACATACTTGTACAGGTATTTAACCGCAGTAATATCCGTGCACACTTCGACATTGATGTGGCAGTTGTACTTCTGGGATAAGTACGGGTTGTACGGTACAACCCACTGGTTGATCGTAGCATTGTCGTATTCTCTGCCTTTGAACTTTAGAACACCTTCTTGCTGTCGACGTCGTCTGTACACTGGATATCCATTGGCATTGGCTTGTGTAACTTCTGCTAAGGGCTTCGGATATCCTTTGGTGCACTTGCCGTCCTTCATACACGCGCAGGAAGGGTTTGCAGGCCCGCATGGACCATGGAGCATGCATGACATGACCGTCTCATACAGCTGAGGGTTTGTATCCTTATCTGGGATCTCAGCGCATACCATCTTGTCTACGATCTCGCGCGTTCGAGGTTTGTCTTCGTCAGCCAAAATAACCAGTACGTGAGCGTGGGGGAGGCCTCGTTTTTAAAACTCGACAACGTAAATCCGCGCGCGCACTCGTCCCAGAACGCCTTGGTTTAAATCGTCAAGCGTTGCTTGCAGTTTCTGCTGCCACACGCGAGCCACGATGTCTGGTCGATCTTGAGCTGTCTGGATATCGGAAGGTATCGCTTCAAGAATCTCGTCCCACTTAGGGTTGCACGTTTCAGTCAGGAAGACGTCGGGCCGTCCATACTCACGAACAATTGCCATCGAATCTTGATACGACTTGTACATGGACCGCGGGCTACCCAGGTGCGAAGCCGGTAGTATGATACGCTTGCCAACCTGATTAAGAAAGTGGGTTGGTCGTGCTCTACTGCCTCCGTCCCGGTCCGGGTGCACCAATCTGTTCTGGGCCCGGTCATATTCCGACAGCAGCACTTCTCCTTCCGCCAGAGCCAAAGTATCCTCATTGAGCAAAGCGTCTTGAACACCCCTGTATTGATCGGCGCGAAGTGTTTTCTGATTGTCGGCCACCCAGCGAAGCTGTTCTTGCTCACATTTTGCACGCTGATCTACACACCACTGTTGAAATAGACGCCCACCTTGTGAGAGCGGACTGATCATCCACTTTCTGATGAAGGCGGAACGCGACGTGTTCACGAAGCGACATCGCCTTCTTGTTTCGATACTCAGCACCATTCGCGAACTCGTCAGTGTAGGTCCAGCCCTTCTCTCCATATGGAAGGAGAAGCGGGTATTGGAGTGGATCATAATCGGCGTGAGTCTCATACAAACGTAGCAGCCTTTGATCGCGTGTAAAGAGAAGTAGATCCCGAGGCTGAGCCAGGTTGCCATCCTCAATGAGAGTCGCAGCCACTTCAGACACAGTGGGGCGGTTATGCGTCCTTGGTCGCGAGGAGTTATCATGCAGACGGAAGACCAAGTCTACTGGAGTCTCCGTGTTGTGTTGACGCACTTGCTGCCCAAAGTGGAGGAACCGTTGCGCTAATGGGTTGTGCTCTGCCATCATTTTCTCGATGTCTAGTAGTGCAACACGATCCAGATCCGCGAATATACCAAGACGTCGCTCCGCGCGGCGTTGCATGTCTGGATCCACAATGTAGATCTGCGCAAACTTGGGTGCTACTCGCGCGCCTGTCCGACGGTCTATGTGGGGGAGGAGAGATCCTAGGTAGTGCCCCATAGCCCCTTGAATGCGATATGTGTACACCCCGTGTGTACCCGCAACGCTCTCGTCTTGATGCACATTTTGAAACGATCGGTTTGAGCACGAAGCACCAATCGATGTAAATGCGAAGGCTTGGTTGTAAGCACGAATTTGACGGCGGAACTCGGGATCTCCGTACAGCTGAAGCAGCTTCCGTGGCGCGGGGTGCAGTGGAGGCAGATTTACCCTGCCTGCGAGACAGCATGATATCGCAGACTCCCCAGGCCACTTCCAAGCATTGCAGATCGGACAAACTGTTGTAGCCGGGAGCTTGTGTCGCCTGTTGACCACGTGGTCACCTGTTATCATGGACGCGTCGAAGTCTTCGAGGGAAATAAGAGCATGTCCATGACGGACACATTGTCGTCTAGTGCGCACCCGCTCGAGCTCGTACTGGCGCTCGTCTTGTGTCTGCTCAGCTCGTCGATCAGCATGCCGTTGTCGGTCCAGCTCGCGTTCAGCATCTCGTTCTTGTCCCGACAGATCGGCCCGTCGATCGGCGTGCTGGTGGCAGTTTAGCTCACGCTCAGCGTCCCGGTCTTCTTGTGGTAGCTCCGCTCGGCGAACTGCATGCTGTTGGCGGTTTAGGTCGCGTTCGTATTGTCGCTGCTGTTCATTTAGCTCCGCCCTGTGTGCTGTTTGCTGCTGCCGATTATTCACTCGTTGTTCGTGAAGATCTTCTCCACGTAACCGAGCTCTTCGGGCACGCTTGCGCTCTGCGTCCTTTTTCCTCGCACGATCACGCTGAGAGAGTGACATATTAGCTCGTCTTGTGCGAGATCTCTGTGCGTCGCATGTACGGTCGCGATCTGTCTGAGACAGTGTCCTGTTAGCTCGTCTTTCGCGAGATCGTTGCGCAGGTGACACCGGAATCGCTTCTTGAACAGGAGCTGGAGGTATTAAAAGCACTGCCAATGAAGCCACCTCGGTAGCTCCCGCTTGATACGCTGCCTCCATCTGGGCCGCAAACCGGCGCTGAAATATAACAGGATCGGACTCTTCCGTCTTTTCCTCCCGCTCTTCAAAACGGCCAGCTTGACCTTCCGTAACTTCCGTAACCGCAGTTGCTTCTTGGTGCACACTGAGGGCTTGAAGCGCTTTGTTCAAGTCGCAGCGCTTCCTCCTGCGCTTGTTCATACGTCGCTTCCGTGCTTCCTTCTCCTCTTGCATGGGTGTCGCATTGATCAGTTCATTCTCGCGCAGAGCCTCCTCAAGTTCTTCCCGCGTCCTTTTTCGCTTAGTTCGAGCCATCAGCCTGCGAACACGAAAACGTGACGCGTTAGACATAGTCTAAGTACACCGCACGTAGCAGTAGTTTTCATAATGTAGGGTGTGGGGACATCTGCGTACTACCCGGGATTGCTTGCTCCCATCAAGGTTATCTCCGATCACTTATCCCACAGTCACGGGCCGTGAGGTCCGGAGCGGTTTTAGTTTGCAAATTGTGCAGTCGAATCTCCAGGGTTGGGCCCCCGGATAGTACTGTAGCTTGAGGTGCGATATCCTTTTGCCAAAAAGGCGGCCGTTAATTGCAAAGGCTGGTTATTGATAGGCTATTACAGCCCCCATCCCATCTGTCGGTTAAAAGAGGCCAGTTACGGTACCCCTCCTGACCAACTGCACGCACGCAATGTGCGTGCCCATCAATAACCATTAACGACCGGCTCAACTGGTTCGCTGTCGGGTTTGCGGTCAATGGACCAGGTGCCAAATGTGCTCTCGCGCAGAGTGGGCGGTGGGATAAAGCCCCAAGAACCCAGAGGGCTCTGGAACTAAATCCCCATAGCACGGCTACCTACTTGCAGGATAAAATCCCGCAAGCTATAAGCTACCCCCTAAGCAGCCCCAGGAACCTCGGACTATCTGTGTATGTGTGTCTTGCTAGCTACTAATGCAAACTAACATGCATACACGCAGCGTACCTTGAGTAACGTGGCGTTCCACGGCTTCCGTTTTGAAAATGGGGGCAAAATGAAATTTGAACGGTGCTTTTAAGTACGATGTGTTGACCACATACAGTGTGTACACCACATAATTCGATTCTAGCCAATCGAGGCCGCCTTCGCTGCGCTCGGCAGCCAGTAGAACGCGCGTATTAGCGTGAGGATTATTAACCCTAGCCCGTTACGGACGGACTGACGGACGGACAGACAACACACTCCACTAGGGGGGTAAGATTTTTGTCGTGTATTTGCGTCGCAAACCGCACAACGATTTGTACCGTTGTGCTCACAAAATGGTCACCATGATGATGCTGCACAAACTCTACGAGCTTAGAGTGCACTATTTTTCGAAGACAATGGTGCCCATAATGAAAGCTGTACATTATGTTTAAACAATATCTACGCAAAAAAGAGTACTGGTATCCTTTTACAGAGTTGCGTGAGGCCTCGCTCCTGTATCAATTCGGTGCAGGAGCGAGACTCCAGCCCCACTTGTAAGTAAGTGTCTGGGTTGCTGACTAGGATCTCCTCAAGAGCACCTTAACGTCACTAGCCAGCCTGTACCAACGCTGTCACGTACGTTGGCACTGCCACACTTGTCGTAAATCTCTGTTAGTGAGGTTGAACATTATTGGGACCGCAAAAGATGCTTACGAACCAAAGTACGAATCGCAATTAAAGGCCAATGCTCTGCAGTATATTTAGCTACTTGTCTAACACTAAGGCCGTGTTCGATTTAAGCTAAAACCAGCTGTAATTGGTATTAAAGAGCTGGAATGTCTCAACCAGCTTTATTCCGCTAAGAAACACAGAAAATGACATCCAGCAGGATAGCTCCAAACGACTGGTTTCAAAATTTAGCTTTGGGTTGAATTTTGAATCGTCCTGCTTTGCGCCTTCAAATCCAGTCTTTTTCTGATGGAACACGATCACTTATTTTATCTTTATTTTACTTAACAAAACGACTGTTCTACAGCTCTAGCTTATTTTTGAACAAGCTGGATTTGCCCCTGCAAGCCGAACACGGCCTAAAGTATGTTTTTGACCTCAATTTCCAGTCTTTTGATTCTGGTATTTTCGGATTGGTGTCGCGAAAATATTATTTTGATTAATTATTTTTGGTGAAATAAACTGTACAACTTTTATTTGATAATAATCTAAAAGCTCGGTGAGGTACGAAATAGATCAGTGGAAAACTCCAAATGGTTCGAAAGCTTGTCATTAAACTTACCACCAAATGCGCGGAAAAGAGAAGTTTGTTGCGACAAACCAACGGTATCGTCGTTTAGTTTTTTCGGGCTCAAACTGAGCATTTCCCTCGGATCTGTCTAATCGCGAGATTTGAAGCTCTAGTTTAAAGAAGACAAGCCAACGGCTCTGCACATAATTTTTATCATTAAAGGTGATCGGATGATAAAAGCATTAATACCGGTATATCACAGGTTTTAAGAAAGTGAAATCCTCAATTTAATCCAGAAAAGGTGTACAGCTCCGCACTCAATCTTTAGCACCAAACTTCTTACATGTACCGGTACTTAAGTATGCAAGAGAAGTGGGGCCGAAAATCCATCGGTCGTTCTTCGTGACCTCCACACGGTACATATGTATCCGGTGCTAATGGCACCTTTTGTGTCGTGCTGTCTGTTACAAAGGTGACACCGGGTTTTCCGTGCTGGCGATCCCGAAACCTAATGCTACGGTGTCCTCCTTATTCATTGAAGACCGTTTGCACCTCAGAGGAGAGAAAATAGGAGAAACACACGTCCATCGCTGGGATAACACACACGGGGCTGGGCGACGTGGGTGCCATAGCCGCGGCGCCAACTAAGGTGAGCGGGTGCGAGGCGCGTAGCCGCAGCAAACCCGCGCGGAGAGCCCGCGAAGCAGGGCCGCGCGGTATTTGCGGAGGCGGGCCCAGCGCTGAGCTCACCAGCGAGCCGAGCACTACACTTTCCAGAACATTCTATCTCCATATTGCGAGCGCAGCGAAGCGCGGCTGGTCCCTTTTCTGCTGTGACCTCTAATCGTCGATTATGTCCTATTGCGACACTCAGAAGGTCACAAGTATACATAAGTCAAGTCAAATGATTTGCTGTGTGCTGAAACAGTAAATACATGTGTTTGGCATGTTCTGTCCTCAGAGGATCGGCAGAGCAAGTTCAAAAAGTGGCAAGTGCCACTTTAGCAATGGGCTCATGCGCCATTTTACACTTGATACTAGCAATAACTCACACGAATGATTTCAAAATACAAATTTTGTCGAGACTTTTAAATGAATTAATTAGTGCCAGCTAGAGTCTAGCCTAGACCCTGCCGTTTTTAAGCCAAGTGGCGTACTCTACCGATTTCCTCAGACCGGCTGGCGAAGTCCGTGAGTAATACGTTGGGTTGTTGGCGCCTTACTGACGGTCCGTCAGTGACGGACACCAAAACTCTAAAGTTCAACATATGGAAACGTAGCATTGTGCCAGCTTCGTCCTGGTGGTCCTAGGCTGTACACTGCCTCGGAAAGTCCCTCATTCCCAATTTGCTTGTAATGGTCTACCCCAAAGCGTGCAAATATGCTCAGCGCGAAAGTCCTGATCTTCACCGTCGGTGTCCTCGCCGCGGTCGCGGAGGCCGCGGGTACCTGTCCGTCTATCGAAAACAACGTCGACTACAGTGGCGCCGACATCGGCAGCGCTCGTAGCTCGTCAGCGAATGGATGTTGCTCCATTTGCTCCAGCACGAATGGCTGCGGTGCGTTCACTTGGACCAACTACAACGGCGGTACGTGCTGGTTGAAGCAGTCCAAGGGCACTGGAAATGCCAGTAGCGGCTCCATCTCGGCCGTTCTCCAGACGTCGTCCTCGTCTGGAACCTGCCCTCCTCTGGAAAACAACGTCGACTACAGCGGTGCTGACGTCGGCAGTGTCCCCAGCTCGTCGGCCAACGGATGCTGCTCGATCTGCTCCAAGACGAACGGCTGCGGTGCGTTCACCTGGACGAACTACAACGGCGGTACGTGTTGGCTGAAGCAGTCCAAGGGCACCGTAAAGGCCAGCAGTGGCTCCATCTCCGGTGTGGTGCAGTCGTCGTCCTCCTCATCGGCCACTTGTCCGTCTCTGGAGAACAACGTCGACTACAGCGGCGCTGACGTCGGCAGTGCTCCCAGCGCCAACGCTAATGGGTGCTGCAACATCTGCTCCAACAACAACGCCTGCGGTGCGTTCACCTGGACCAACTACAACGGCGGCACTTGCTGGCTCAAGAGCTCCAAGGGCAGCGCCAAGTCCAGCCCCGGCTCTATCTCGAGCTCTGTCCAGAAGTCCAACACTGGCGGCAACACCGGTGGCGGCTGGAAGATGTCGCCCGTCAAGGTCGTCCAAGCCCGTGTCCAGGGTGACGCGCCTGTGTGGCACCCGGAAGTGGGTCTGTGGCTGTCCAAGTTCGGCACCAACGCGGAGCAGAACTACGTCAACAACCTGGACACCGTCAACACGGCGTCCGTTGAAGGCGCGCTCATGTACGTGCAGGCCGAGGGCATCAACGTGAACGAGCAGTCGGTCAAGTGCCGGCGTAAGAACAACATGCAGTACGTCGTCTTCTACGAGATGACCATCGTCCAGCCGACCAACAGCATCAAGTACTACGAGAACCACTCTCCTCCGGAGTACGGTGACTTCGTCGCTATGGACGGTGCCAAGTGCACGAACGCCGGCGCGGATATCCCCAAGAGCTGCAAGGTGTACTACGGACTGGACGGTACCAAGGACATCGGTCCGAACGTCGGGTGCAACCCGCAAGGGTCCGACCCGCGTGCGCCGTACCCGAACAACTACTGGTGCTCGTTCCCCAACTCGTGCGCTCAGAAGTACCGTGCGGACAAGACGAACGAGTGCAGAGCTCAGTACGACGGCGGTCTGTGCCCCATGGGCGTCCAGCCTGATGGCGTCAAGTGCACGTACAACTACAAGATTCTGGGCTACCTGAACATCGACGACCTGGTCGGTATCACGAAGATGGGCTTCCAGACCTACCAGCAGTTCTGCCAGAGCGGCGGTATTGAGTTCAAGGCTAGAAACACTGGCCGTGGCTTCGAGGTCGAGCAGTGCATTGACTTCTGGAAGAACCCGGGAGACCAGAACGCCAACGCTAACCGTGCCGCCCAAATGGTGACCACGTACAACCAACTGATCAGCAGTGGCAGGAGCCCCAACATGAGTCCTCTGCCTTCGGTTGAGAGTATGTCTGCGTCCAACCCCAAGTGCTACCAGAACAGTGCCGTGTGCGCGCGTGCCAGTTCGGATGCAAGCGCTCGCTCTTCTCGCAGATCTGCTCCGTGTGCTCGGGTCCGGATGCTGGATGTGAGAAGGCTCCGGCTGGCTACTCGTTCTCAACCTGACGCTACCTCTAGAAACTAAGCGTGCCCAGATGACATCTTCGACGTGCAATTCACACCGCGTCTTGTTCATAGGGATTTTAAAACTTTGTAGATGCTCCAATGACTGCTAACAAAACAGTACGTACGTTAAGATCATTTTCTTCCTAAAAGTTGTGCTGTTTCGTGTGAATGGATACCTTTCCGGTAAAATCTGTTGTGCTAATTATTTTTAATAAAACATGTTCTTCGAAGTACATGTACATTGTCAAGGTTTCGATTTTTTTATGACACACGGTCATTTTTTAACAGCCCTTCGAGCTTTTGGATTGCTCTTTTGTGTTCACTCTCGAAGCGCTGTATGCCTTCTACCTTTTGTTAAGTGAACCAGAAATTTGATTCCCTTAGAACTTTATCCTCTTCCATCTTTACATGTATTATAATAATATATCTTACTTAGGCAAAATGAGCCTTGAGCGCTTGACTTTGCGCCAAACACGGTGGGTGCATATCCAGAATGCTGACTGTTCGCGCAAGGTTTGTAGCTTTGCTTGACAGTAACCCTACATGTCTTATAACATACTACAGTAATTGTTAGCGTTTTTATTTGAAGAAAAAAACATTAAAAGTGGGTTGTGATCATGAGAGAGCGAAGGCTGCAAACAGTTTACTAAACTCGGCTCGACCATGACATCCACATTGTGTTGTTCCAGGAGTGTTACCGCAAGATTCCGGTGGCATGAAAGTTTGGGAATGATGCTGTGGATTTCGCCGTGGCCGTAAGATCGCGGGGTTCGTGTTGCGTCGTAGCCTGACCTCATCGATCGCCAATGTGGCACAACGCCATGTGGCTGCTTTTCTCACGTTGCTCTCCTTTCGTGTGTTTGCAAAACCTTTGATTAAGAATGAAATTGGATTTTTAGCTTCAAATCTGTCGTGTGGCGCCAGGTGGCCTGTCTTCGCATCTCATTTTTGGAACAGATGGGATAGGCAAGTCACGTACAAACACCAAATTGCTGAAATTCAACATCTGGCCCACGTAGTGCACCGAAAAATAGTCTCCGAACCTTCAGCGTCTGAAGTCTTTCCCGTCTTGACGACGCTCGTCGTCCTTGTGGTCTGTTGATTTCTGCCAGAGTCATTCTCCAATTTGCAAGCAGGTACTAACCGGCAATTGCAAATATGCTGAACACCAAACTTCTTGTCCTCACCGTCGGTGTCCTTGCCGCGGTCACGAAGGCCGCGGGTACCTGTCCGTCTATCGAAAACAACGTCGACTACAGTGGCGCCGATGTCGGCAGCGCCCGAAGCTCGTCAGCGAATGGATGTTGCTCCATTTGCTCCAGCACGAATGGCTGCGGCGCGTTCACTTGGACCAACTACAACGGCGGTACGTGCTGGTTGAAGCAGTCCAAGGGCACTGGAAAGGCCAGTAGCGGCTCCATCTCGGCCGTTCTCCAGACGTCGTCCTCGTCTGGAACCTGCCCTCCTCTGGAAAACAACGTCGACTACAGCGGTGCTGACGTCGGCAGTGTCCCCAGCTCGTCGGCCAACGGATGCTGCTCGATCTGCTCCAAGACGAACGGCTGCGGTGCGTTCACCTGGACAAACTACAACGGCGGTACGTGTTGGCTGAAGCAGTCCAAGGGCACCGTAAAGGCCAGCAGTGGCTCCATCTCCGGTGTGGTGCAGTCGTCGTCCTCCTCATCGGCCACCTGTCCGTCTCTGGAGAACAACGTCGACTACAGCGGCGCTGACGTCGGCAGTGCTCGCAGCGCCAACGCTAACGGGTGCTGCAACATCTGCTCCAACAACAACGCCTGTGGTGCGTTCACCTGGACCAACTACAACGGCGGCACTTGCTGGCTCAAGAGCTCCAAGGGCAGCGCCAAGTCCAGCCCCGGCTCCGTGTCAAGCAGCGTACAGAAGTCCACTCAGCCGTCGACTCCGACGTCGCCTTCGTCTGTCGACCCGGCCAACGCTCAGTACTCGCTGTCAGCCTTCGCTATTGGTGACTGGGGTACTACGACGTACAAGGGCTCGTGCTGCTCTCGTTCCAACACGTTCAACAACTACGATATCAACGCTGAAGATGTTGTGGCGAGCTTGATGAACACACAGGCCGGTAACTCCCCGGTGAAGCCGAAGCTGATCATCGGACACGGTGACAACTTTTACTGGACGGGTATCAACAGTCTGGAGGGCCGCGACTCGCGCTTCGCCACGACGTTCGAGGGAAAATTCAACGGCAACAACATCAAGACGATCCCATGGGTGAACGTGTTGGGTAACCACGACTACGGTGGTGCCAGTTACGTGTGCAACCAAGGAGACAACAACGCCCGATGCGCCAACACGGCTGCACTACTGCAAGGTCTGGACAACAAGTTCAAGTGGCAATCGGATTACACGAGTCCGAACGACAACCGCTGGAACCTGGACGACCACTTCTACGTGCGTCGTATCGAGGACCCTGCC
>NW_003303696.1:0-1866 GCF_000142945.1 Phytophthora infestans T30-4 | reverse complement strand
CTGGTGGTGCACTACATTCTCGACCAGTGCTCTCATTCTCCAATTTACTTTGAACGCCTTACTAGGACGTACAATCATGCTGACCCCCAGCCTCTTAGCCATCTATGTGGGAGTGCTCGCTGTTGTAGCAGACGCCCAGGTTTTGTCAGACCCGGCTTCCGCTGCGTACTCGCTCTCTGCTTTCGCTATTGGAGACTGGGGAACAACCCCCTTCAAGGGCTCTTGCTGCTCCCGTTCGGACACGTACAGCAACTACGACGTTCATGCCGAGGACATCGTGGCCAGCTTGATGAACACGGAGGCCGGCAACGCTGCGGTGAAGCCGAAGCTGATCATCGGACACGGTGACAACTTCTACTGGACGGGAATCAACAGTCTCGAGGGCCGCGACTCGCGCTTCGCCACGACGTTCGAGGAGAAGTTTAATGGCAACAACATCAAGACGATCCCATGGGTGAACGTGTTGGGTAACCACGACTACGGTGGTGCCAGTTACGTGTGCAACCAAGGAGACAACAACGCTAAGTGCGAGACTACAGACGCACTTCTACAGGGTCTGGACAACAAGTTCACGTGGCAATCGGAGTACACGAGTCCGAACGACAACCGCTGGAACCTGGACGACCACTTCTACGTGCGTCGTATCGAGGACCCTGCCACGGGTGTGAGCATCGACGTGTTCAACGTGGACACGAACGACGCCGACATCCACGGCGCCATGCAGATCTGTTGCCAGTGCTACGGCTACTCGAACAGTGACAGTGCTACGTGTCGTAACGTGGGCCGTGGCCACCAGTACTGCTGTGGCGGAGACATCTCCATGTTCGACGCGTGTATGGGCAAGTTCAACCAGTGGGGAGACGACTCTCGCGCGCAGATCGCGCAAAAGGTCAAGCAGTCGACAGCCACGTGGAAGATCGTCAACAGCCACTACAGTCCGTACAACCACTACGCCGAACACAACATGAAGAAGTGGTTCGACGCACTGCGTGGCTCTGGCGTGCACATCTGGCTGAACGGTCACACTCACGGTGAGAAGCACGATTACTCTTCGTCGCTGGGCATTCACTTCATTGAGAACGGCGCTGGCGGTGGTATCCAGAAGGAGTCGGCAAGCGGCATCCCGTCGTATGCCGCCCCGTTCGTGCAGAACAAGTGGACGTACGGCAGCAACGAGTACGGCTTCATGTCGCTTCAAGCGTCCAAGGACTGGATTAAGCTGCAGTACCACACGGCGGACAAGACGTGGCAATTCGGGGAGACTTTTAACAGCACGACGGTCGGCGGAGTGGCGACCAAGCACTGCTGGTACATTCCGTCTGACGGCAAGGAAGGCAGAGGTTGCTAATTGCGCTGTCTTTGCTTCGTCTATTTTTTTTTTACGCTGTTACAAGATGTAGATTAAAGACTGGCAGGTTTAGAATGATTAACCGCTAAGGTGTGCAACCAGTATCGTGTCATTTCTGAACCCATTTCTCGCTGGTCAATATCTTCCTGTAAAAGAAGAGTTATATTTAAAGTTTCACAGGTTTTAAAAGCGCTTGCTTTGAGGAACTTTAACCCTTTAACTACCGAGCCATCTCTTACAGGTTCAATGAGACCTGTATCTCAGATCGGTGCTGTAGGCTATTGTCGTGGCGTTGTCATATCCGTGCTCTAACGCGAGTCCGTTATGTCTAGCGGGAAAACTATAAGCGTCTATTAGCTTTATGGAATGGTATTTTATGAAAAATTTGGATTTCAAACTAACTTGTTGATGATACAATGTACATATATTCTTTGGTCTGATACAGTGGATGTGTCGAGCTTTTTTTGCTACGGGTCACGAGTCGTGACTCACGACCTGTGATCACAATACAAAAGGCA
>NW_003303695.1:718240-720986 GCF_000142945.1 Phytophthora infestans T30-4 | reverse complement strand
AATGCTACCCGCACGACAAGCAGTTGGGTCTTTAGGCATGTATTAGCTCTAGAATTACTACGGGTATCCAGTAGTAAGGTACTATCGAGTAGACTATAACTGATATAATGAGCCATTCGCAGTTTCACAGTACAAAATTGTTTATACTTAGACATGCATGGCTTAATCTTTGAGACAAGCGTATGACTACTGGCAGGATCAACCAGGTTTATATCCTCCATACTAAAGAAGACGACAAGTCGCCCCCAGCACAAAACAACAACACAGAGGCCAGCCGCAAACAGCCCCGCAACCGCCGAAACAGTCGCTAGGCCACTCGCAGCTTTTCTCAAAGCCGCCATTAATAGCCGAGAATCTTTTTGCACAGAAAGACAAAAATATGATCCTCACTTCAACAGTTCCACCTAAAAATAGGTAGATCAAGAAGCGAATAATAGAGCACGACGCAGCATACTTTGGGTTGTAGTCCCCTCCGCACGCCGCATAACTAGCCCCAGATCAAAAACGGTTCTACCCGAAATTGAAACTTTCCACCGGAAAAATCCAGCGCAAAACGCACCACAGAAGGTATCGCATAATGACACACAATCCGAAAACTGCACGAAACACTATACAACCAACCGCAGCACACCTTCGCACCGGCACCGACAGAGCGTTGATGTAGCACCTCGCAACGTCAGCAAACGCTTCCTCGCATCCAAGCACACACAGTCAGGTCACTATCCCGAAAGCACACACTCGTCAGCAATTCCACATCGCTTCAGCGCAAAATACCCAGAGCAACGCATAAAATGCGTCAAATAAAGCTATATTCTTATGCAGAGCATACGAGTACAACCTCAATTTCTGCACGCACGAAATAACCGCTCTAAGTTTCCCCAAAGCAATATAACGCACGATTTTTAAAGGTTTGTCTTAAAGACACGTCTTAGAAACAGCAGAACTATTCCTACAAAGACACATCTAAAAAACCATAAATCGCCAGAGTTTCACTCATCTTATCTAAAATAAGAACGCGGAAAATCACCCTAAAACAGCAGAGTTAAGCGCCTTCAAAAAACCAAATATAATTCTAGAAAAACCCACCACGCCATTTTCCAAAATTACCCTCACTAAAACGCGCTGTTTTCCACCTCACCATATACTAGGAAACCGTCACAAGAAAGATACTCGCTTTTGTTTACGTCGTCTTAACAAAAATTCCCGTTAATCTACAGCAGATTGACGGGAATTGAGTACTGCTGACAGTTACAGACTACTCGTTTAACATCTATTTATAGCTGGAAAAGTAACCGCCGCGCCAGCAGCTAGTCAGTATCTTTCAGTTTTGTTAGAACTCAGCAGTCACCCATAAAGTAATTTACATAAATTACCCGTTCTAAGTGCGAGAAGTTATTTTACTAAGTGCGAATAGTGCCTAAGTTCGTATTTTATGGACTAAGTGCGGTATTTTATCATTAAGTTCGCGTTAGAGGACCCCCCAAAATGAACATTTTCTTGCGTCTTGGGAAGAGTATTGTAGAGTGCCCCGTAAAACTTTGTGGTGTTAAGTATGATACTAAAACACACTAACTGCCCTAAGGATCCACGTCGATTTCATTCTAGGAGTCGAGATATGTTATTTTAAGTTTTTGGGATGTCATGGATGCAAATCGTTTGCTACAGGCTCAAGAACGCACTTTTTGTATACCATGTTATTTTAAGAAAATGTCCGTTTCGATGCGCTCTTCAAAAATGTTCGACTTGCGAACCATGATTTTCTGCGTCTGTGCCACGTAATTCAGCAAAAAGAGCATGTAATGGAGTGAAATGAGAGGGTGTGTCATCTCTAAAGTAAAATCTTTAAAAGAGCATAACTTAAGAACGGCTGGGAATAGGTGGCCGTTCTTTTTACCATCATGTGCGCCTAAAAAAAGTACACTATCGTGACAATCGATATCGGTCGATATGGTATAAATTGATAAAGTTATGCTCGATTATGTACGCGAAAACAGAAAAAGGGCGCTGGTGACAAAAAAAGTACTAACGATTCTGTTATTGTTTTGATATTCTGTCATCCCAGACTCTTGCGCATCTGGTGACCTATTTTTTATTCGCCAGTTCCGAGAAAAGTGTCGTTTCGATGCGTGGTGGGCCCGGGATGACAATTCGAGTTGAGTTGGAAGTTCATGTGAAGTCCTGGAAACAAGAAAAAAAGAAGATCCACGCTTCCCTAACTCAAAAAGTCATTAGAAACCGAGGGTAGCTTGTATGGAGACTTTTGTTCCTCGTGCGCTAAAACGCCGAATTAAATTTTTTATCTATACTTAACAGGAAAAAAGTTGCCTCCTTCGCGATATATAGGCAAATAAAGAATGGGTGCTATCATTTCGGGACAAAACAGGTGAAAATTTAGGTCGAAAAAAGTGTTTATAGACAAGGCATTTGAATTTAGCCAAAATCTGACTTGACCACGGGAATGCGCGCATAAAAGCACCCCTAGGGCAGTTTTTATACGGAGCAGTCTCATTTGCTTCCTGGATGTGCAGGGCCAAACATGGCCAAAAGTGGTGATTTTGGCCGTCCAAGGTGTCCATTTTCCGCGAAAATGGCGTTTTTTGGCGTCACTAAAAAAATCATTGCGAAGCAACTACTGGAGATATGCTTGTAAAACTTTGGGAGCGGTCGTGCGAACACATGCGCCAAGTTTTCTGCTAAAGTCTGCAGGCCAGATCTGCCGGGCGGCACATAAAACCGGAAAAAACCA
>NW_003303695.1:714757-717831 GCF_000142945.1 Phytophthora infestans T30-4 | reverse complement strand
AGTGGCTCGCCAGGCATACTAAAACCAAGATGTCGTGTGGGCACATGCCAGACATCATATCTTGCGTTTGCAAACACACGCAAAGTCGGTAAACAGCTCAAAACGGGCTAAAAAGTAGACAGCACCCGGACTTCCCCGGTGGTCACCCACCCGAGTACTACCCGAGCTTGAGGCTGCTTAACTTCACAGAGAAACAAATTGCATTACACTTTTTATCCAGCAAAATGCCTAGCTACTTGTCTTGTACTAACTAAGTTGCTCTAACATACAAACTGTAAGTGATGAAGTCGTAGTCGCTTGCGAGGCCGTTCTAACATACAAACATCAAGTGTGAGTATACAAACCTCAAGTCACATAGTGAACTCAAGGTGCAACCCCATAAAGCACTTTGTCGCACTTCCCAACCGGGTTGCCGTTTGGTGCAGTGGTTAACTACCAATGTTCCAAGCCAGTGGTCACGGGTTCGATCCCCACCGTGACCATTCTGGCGGAGTGGTGGTGCATGATATTGGGGGATTGAGCCGAGTCTTCTACTACTTGAAAAGTCTGAAATTTCGATTGCCTGCGGTAAACGCTTCGGCGCTGTCGTGTGGGGAGTCGTTACACCACCTGCCTAACACCGGTGATATGCGAAGCTTTCTGGATATAATCCAGGAAGTAGCCAACGTATGGGTACTGTCCTTCGGGGCGATAGGGTTACAGTGGATGTCGTACGTCTTGCGGATCGCTAACGCTTAAGGCTATCACATCACCTCACTGTGTAAGTGTGTGACGCGGATCGGGTTAACCCGTGACTCCAAACGGTCGCAGTTGGCAAATCGAGATTGACGAGCTTGAGTAGTAGTACCAAAAAACCGGAAATGGGCAAGGCCCGTTGAAGGCAAATAGGCACAGCCTAAAACCACTCTAGTAATACCAGAGTGGTAAAATCACTTTCCTTTCTTGCGGTTGGAAAGTGTTCATTGTATGGTAGTCGAGAGTGGGGTCCCGAGTAGCCGTAACCTTGAGCGTAGTAGCCGTAAACTTGAGCGTAATTCCTTGGCGACGTGGCAGCCGTCGTGAGTCTCTTGATCGTCAGGGGCGAGTTAATTGTAGCCTGGGAGTGTTGGCCCCATGGCACACAGTTATGCTGTGTTTTGCTCCAGTTGGGCGTCTTCAGTATCGGTTTCTGCTGGGAGTACGAGGGTGAGTCCAAGACTGCTCACTAAGTCCCGCAAGTGCCGACGTTGAAACCCAGAATGGCTCAGTGTTTTAAGCAGAAGATCTTGATAGTAGCGCTCAACGTGGAGTGTCACTACCGCCTTGACTTGTGCTTGTACGTCGATAAGGTTGACTGAGAGTTCATGGAAGCGGATGTCGTTCCGGTGCATCCATAAACAGCGAAGAACCACAGTCCGTACAATGTGAAGCATCACAAAGAGGCTGTAGCCGTACCGGGACTTGGCAGAAGGTATGGGCTCAACCTTGAACAACAGTATTGATTCCCATTCCAGTGTAGACTTGAAAAAGCCTTGGAAAACAGCAAGCCAGGCTTGCCACACTTTAGCTGCAAAGTCGCAGTACCAAAATAGATGGGGGGCAGTCTCAAGTACACCGCATCCATGATGGCACATACACTGGGTTTCTTGGAGGTGTTGAAGCCGATAGCCAACGTAGAGAGCATTGTGTTGAAGCCGGTAAAGTAGGTCGGAGTACACTGGCAGTACATGCCGTCCCATCTTGATATCCCGTGTCCACATTGACTTGGGAGGTCCACCTTCAACACCTAGGCGATTAAGGGGTAAATCAGGAACTGGATACTGGGCTAGTACCTTGCGGATGCGAGCCACACTTAGTTCAGCCACTTCATAAGTGTCAAAGACCCAGGTATGAAACGCAGCGTAGTACCGCGTAGTTTGGCTTGGGCCAACTGGGAGCTCCTTGAGGGAGCCTAGCAGGCGATCAGCCTTGTCTAGGAAGTTGGCACACGAGCGTACACTGGAAATCCTCCCCGTGACAAATTGGTTAAGAAACTGGGATAAAGTCTCTGCCGTCACAGGTGTTTCACAGGCGCGATAGAGTTCTAGGGGCCGAAGAATTTCTTGTTCAGCCAGAACGGAGATTAACCCCAAAGGACGAGTAGTCCCAGCCAGAGTATAACCACGGTAGCTGTAGGCGATATCCACATTGTCCAATAGAGGCGTCGTAAGCTTGTCAAACTTAACCTGGAGTCTAGCAGCTTTCCCTCGGAAAAGGGTATGCCAGGTAAAAAGCACAAAGTGCCAGTATACACCGAGAGCAGACCAACGAGTAGACCGCCGGGAAACCACATAGTCTGGACTTGTAGATACTGGCGCATACAGGATATCGAAGTCCTTCCCCCAGGGGGTCACAGCTTGGTCGAAGAGACGAATAACCGGGTCCGCCCAAGAAGGAATATTCGTGCCTGGGGGAGTCCTCCCAGCAAGAATCACTTTGCAGAGCATATGCAGCTGCAGACTCTTAATCATGTCGGAAATGGGCGTTATACCCAATCCACCTTTGTGCGGAGGAAGAAACCACCAGGCTCTGGGCAGAGCGGTAGAAGACTTGAACCGACGGAGAAAGCGTGATATAAGCTGAAGAAGCTGGTCTTGAAATCCCGTCTGAGGGATATGACAGACGCTGGCAGAGTACCACAACACAGGCAGGATAATCTGCTGCAATATCACAACTTGCCCCCGTAAAGTTCTTGCGCGGTGAAGCCAGATTGAGCACCTGGTCTCCATTTCAGCTAGCAGATGCTGCAGACGGCCAGCGTCACTCAGGCTTGGACCGTAGAAAATACCCAGTAATTTAGCGCGTCCGGTGTTTCCGACTACAATCACACCCAGGTCAGTTAAGGCCTGGCGTAAAGGCTCAGTCTCGGTTGTCCACGACTGAAAGGGGAGTACCACAGTTTTATCCTTGTTCAGTCTCATGCCTGAAGCCACACAGAAGTCCTCAACCAAAGTGAGGAAGAACTTAGTATGACGGAGGTCGTAGAGAAGTCCAGTGCAGTCATCAGCGAAGCTAATCACTGAGTGTGTAGTCGACCCACTGCGAAGTCCATAGTC
>NW_003303695.1:709717-714657 GCF_000142945.1 Phytophthora infestans T30-4 | reverse complement strand
CCGCTGAGCTCAACGGTCGCCGGAACTCAGCTGAAGGGTCGGTAGAGATCCGAAACGACTACATTTCATTAGATATTTGTATGAGAAGCATAGGATTAAATAGGGGGAGCCGAAAGGGCTCCCAGAAGATAACAGAGCAGAATTTTCCTAGTCCAAGACACGTGTACACTTTTCCGGTAAGTCCCTGCATAGGGCTGGATTATGCCTGCCGTCAATACTCGAGAGGCATAGCTTGTAGGGTATTGACTGGTAGCGCCAAGAGACCGAAATGCATCAAAACCATGTCAAGTGCTTCCCATACGACACTATCGAAGGCTTTAGCAAAGTCGAGTAACACTGCACCAGCAGGCGTATCGGCCTCAGTAAACAACTGAGTTAGCGCCTGAAACCGTAGGTGTGCGTGACGAATGTCCCGCCCAGGAACGAAGCCGTACTGATCGGAGTGAAGGAGTTTGCCCAAGATAGAGCCAAGTCTGTAGGCCAGAATTTTAGGCCCTAATTTGGCGTCTACGTTGAGCAACGAGATTGGTCGGTAATTACTGGGGAGCTTCCGGTCGCCCTTCTTATACAACAGCGAGACTTGGGCGCGCCGTTGAAACTTAGTCATTTTCCCTCGTTGAAATTGAGCAGCGTACACAACCTCCAGTATGCGGCTCCAAAGGGGTAGATCCACCTTGTAATACTCCACCGGTAAGCCATCGGGCCCTGGTGTCTTTCCAGAAGCAGTATGAGTTAACGCCCAGTAAAACTCATTCGCCGTAAAGGGGCTGTCCAAGTAAGCCTGATCCTTAGGCGTTAGACGTGTCTTGGTATGCTGGAGTATCTGGGAGAGCTTGACGCGGTCCCATTTGGGCTTGCAGTTCCCAAATTCCTTCGAAGGTGAGCAGTAAATACCAGACCAGTACGTAGAGAAAGCCTTGCAGGTTGAGTCGAGTTCTTCAGCCGAATTCACAGGAATAGGCGTTTTGTGAAGTACTTGGGGCGGCCGAAAGAAATACTTAGAGCAACGCTCAGAGCTTCCCAAGTCAGAGGCGAATTTCTGCTTGGATGCATAATAGGCTTGTTCTTCCAGTTTTTCCTTAAGCTCGGCCTTGGCATTAGCGAGCTGTTCAGAGTAGTCTTCGGTCGGCGCAGTGGCTTGGGAGTGCTGGATCTCATTCACTCGAAGGTGCAAGTTTGCGAGCACTTGTTGACGCTCATTTTTCTTGGAAAGGAAGAGTTCGCGGAGAAATATAGAGTCTCTCCGTTTGTGCTCGTCAAGTAAACAGCCTGGGTTATACGAATCCCAACTGGGGGCCCGGAAGGAGTCGGCTAACTCACACAGTGAGGTTTCCAGGAATTCTTGGGCTTCTGGCAACTGGATTACCCAGGCCGGACATTTCCACGGGGCTCTTGTTGGAGGCTTAAAGCAGGAAGAACCGAGCCGAAATGAAATTCCAGCATGGTCACCCCTACCAGCCAAACCGCGAAAATCATGATGAATATCTTGAACAGCGGAATGGAAGAGGCGGGAGCTAACCAGCACGTAGTCAATCCGAGAACTGCTATTCGGGCTAGTAAATTCCTGAAGTTCTGGATGCTGCAAGCGCCAAGCGTCTACCAAGTGTAAGTCATTCATCCATCCTAGTAGTGCTTCTCGGCCTTGGGCACGGTTCCGGTCACTTTGGCGAGCTTGGTCAAGTTGACTGGAAAGCACCGTATTCAGGTCACCTAACACTATGTGTTGGGAGTCCGCTTCAAAGTTGCAGGGGAGGTTAGAGAAAAACCCCGCCCGCTGGCTTGGTTGGACTGGGGCGTAGACCACGTGGATATAAGTCGCGACAGAGTCCAATGTGCCGCGCACTAGCAAATACCGAGGTATTAGTTCCGGAGAGCTGACATGCTGGAGCGTGACATCTTGAAGATTTCGGACGGGACAGGTAGGCGTGAGTAGTAAGCCCACACCAGCCTGTCCCGTATAGGTGGTCATATTATCTTGTGACCAGAAACTAGAGTTTAGCTGCGAGGCTGTACTCCAGTGATGTTTTGCTCTTTTAAAGCTCTTTATACCCGTAAACTTTGTCTCTTGGAGTCCCACAATGTGGAAGTTGTTCGAGAAAAAATTGAGGGTACGTTGTGTGACATTATTTAAACCATTCGCGTTGAGAGAGAACCCTCTCAGGGCCCACTGCATATTAGAGGCGAGTGGGAACAGAGGCGGCCACCGAAGCGGCCTGTTCTCGTAGGTACCCAATCGTTGAGCGAAGGTCAGTAGGGAGAGGCCCTGCCAAAATGCGGTCCATTAAGGGCGACATTATAACGTTGGCGAGGGTCGAGTCATCCCATAGAAGCCACAGTGGGTGAGGCAGTGCCGTTGCTGCCTTCCCAGTAACCGCACTCAATTTGAGTGGATCCACGTAGATACTGGGTGCAATAATCTGCAGGGATAGATCCGCTTCAGCCAGTCTTAACTTGAGCCAATATTGGGATTGATCAGGACATAGCTGCCCTAATACTGTCTGAAAATCGAAGTCAGACTGGTTGGGGTAAAGCGTAGAGAGTCGACTATACACGCTGCCGTCATCATCCGACGGAAAGACTTGGGTAGTTAGCTCTCGGAGAACGGCGTGTCCGAAGGCCTTGGTGCGAAGGTGGTGGAAATTTCCCTCCGCCTTTGAGTCCAATAGTACGCGATGAAGACTAGGTTGAGCCTGAACCGTGGACAGCAGAGTGTCCGGGTCGGTCACCAAGCTGAATGAGCCAAGAAAGTCTTCAATTACTGCACAGAGTTCTTTGAGAGAGAGCTGCTCAACATTGCCTTGGTAAACCGCTGCATTGAGAACGCTCTCAGTCACTTCCGTCAGCCCCACATAAGAGGCTACTGACTGGGGCGGGTCAGTCGACTTGTCCCAGAGAATGAGATCCTGGTCAGGCGGAATAGGTCCGCCCGCTCCTTCACTCAACCACTCGTACGAGTTTACTGAGGCGACTGTCGGATATTCCTTCTGAGAGGGAGAAAGACGTTGTAGAACAACCTCCGGATCAGCGATAGTACCAAATACCAGACTCTTTGCTCGCTTAATACGAGCTGGCGTAAAGTCAGTGGCTTGAATCGAGCCAACTGGGAAATTGGGTACTTGACTATGGGGCCAGACCGATTTGGGTCGTGCCATAACGGCGGACTCAATACCATCCATGGTACCGCGTTGGGAGGACTCCTCATCAGAGTGATCCCCACTATGTGGCTCACTCTCTGAGGCGGAGTCGTCAACCATTGCGGCACTGTCGCTGGTATCACTGTCATTGTCAAACGCAGGCGGGATACTGCCTGTGTCGTCCGAGTCAGGGCTGGGCGGGTCAGGTTTAGGCTGACGAGCCTGGCGACCCTTTTCGCGGAGTTCCTTAATAAAGGGTGGAATGATGCTGTTATAAGCGCGGTTGCGGTGGTGCACTACCGAGTAGCCTTGACCAGTAAACCTGATCTGGCGGAGCGGAGTGCGCTTGTTTAGCATCACTGACTCGGGGGGTAACTTTTGGTTAAAGTAGACCCGGCGACTGCGAGAACGGAGTCCACCTACGACATGAGCCGGTGTAATATACACAGGCGGCGTGCCTTTTTGGGCAAACCAGTCGTAAATGAGTCCATCGGTAGCGTCGTCCGGCAGGCGTTGAAGATCCACATAGTACCAGTGGGAATACTTGGAGTACGGCTGGACTTTGAACTTGCGACCACAGATAGTCACAGGTTCACCCCCCAGTTTCGTACAGATATCCCGATCGTCGCACTGGAAACTGATACCAGCGTTACGAATGGTCTTGAAGTCGCGAAGATGACCGAGGTTAGACGTCCACGTTGTAGTTTGGGGCGTAGAACCCATCGAGGTCATAATTTCCGTATCCGAGAAGGTGGCAGTTAGTTCCCGAGCTGGGATCCACATGGGCAGCAGCAGCTCGAGGGCGACGTCTTGGGGCGTACCAGCGAGCGCCGCGAAGCGCTTGTCTTCGGGGCTGCGGTCGGGGTCCAGCATAGCGTTCTCCGCGTTCTCAAAGATAGCATCTTGAGGCCGTGAAAATTCTGCGCGGGGCGCCGTGTTTTGCCATGCCTGGCGCCACTTTTTATCCCGTTGCGGTCCAGTCATGATCCGGGTTGGGATGGGAAAATGATCCAAAGTGGGATGGGAGATTCCAGTCAGGATGGGGTTGGAGAACAACGTCGGCTTCGTCGGGGTCGGAAACGGTGGGAATGCGTGTGCCACGGCTCTAGTGTCGCGAGGACGCCTAAGCAAACACTTCGTCGAAGGGTACCTCAATACCCGGACTAGGTGTAGATGGAGCCCGCTACTTCTAGCACTTGTGTCCCTTCACCAATCCACTTGGCTTACGGGTTTTCAGTGAACTACGGTAATCCGGCCTAGCGTCTTACGTAGCAGTCCACACCACAAGGGTCTATAGGTAGCAGTTGAGCAAACCCAGTCAATTCCTGTTCGGAAAAAACTTAGCGCACGGAGACCTTTGTCTTTCGCACAGCAGGGATGAGCTCACAGTTAACTGTGGGCGCCTAACAACTGTGGTGACTTGGGTCGGTCGGTAGCTTGGAGTTGGTTGGAGCTCTGGCACGGCCCGTGGTCGGGGGGGGCAGGAGCGGGGAGGCTGGCTGAGGGGAAGCGAGGGAGCGAGCTTGGGCTCGTCTCTTGTTCACTTCGGGGGTAGCTGGCAATTTGCGGAATGCTTAACTTCACAGAGCAGACGGGATATGGTGCTTTCAGCCTAAGATGGCCGTCTACATTTGACTTTGACCGACACGCCTATTAGTGTTTATCACTCGTATACATTGGTACAACACATTTACACACTCACATGTCCACATACGTGGCCATAGACTGCACACGATGGCCCCCAATACCCCTTCTGGCCCTCAGAATTGGCTGGGTGGATGGCTACACTTTATATAGTAACAAAAC
>NW_003303695.1:697856-701284 GCF_000142945.1 Phytophthora infestans T30-4 | reverse complement strand
ATAGGGCGAGAAACTCCAACCGAGTTGCTCGCGCAAACAGGCCGATCCGCCACCAGTCTATATGACTACAACACCAATCCCATGCCCGATAGACCTGCCTTTGGTTTCAATCTTAATAAATGCTACCCGCCCCGAACAAGCAAGTTGGAGTATTGATGCCATGTATTAGCTCTAGAATTACTACGGGTATCCAAGTAGTAAGGTACTATCGAGTAGACTATAACTGATATAATGAGCCATTCGCAGTTTCACAGTACAAAATTGTTTATACTTAGACATGCATGGCTTTAATCTGTGAGACAAGCGTATGACTACTGGCAGGATCAACCAGGTTTATATCCTCCATACTAAAGAAGACGACAAGTCGCCCCCAGCACAAAACAACAACACAGAGGCCAGCCGCAAACAGCCCCGCAACCGCCGAAACAGTCGCTAGGCCACTCGCAGCTTTTCTCAAAGCCGCCATTAATAGCCGAGAATCTTTTTGCACAGAAAGACAAAAATATGATCCTCACTTCAACAGTTCCACCTAAAAATAGGTAGATCAAGAAGCGAATAATAGAGCACGACGCAGCATACTTTGGGTTGTAGTCCCCTCCGCACGCCGCATAACTAGCCCCAGATCAAAAACGGTTCTACCCGAAATTGAAACTTTCCACCGGAAAAATCCAGCGCAAAACGCACCACAGAAGGTATCGCATAATGACACACAATCCGAAAACTGCACGAAACACTATACAACCAACCGCAACACACCTTCGCACCGGCACCGACAGAGCGTTGATGTAGCACCTCGCAACGTCAGCAAACGCTTCCTCGCATCCAAGCACACACAGTCAGGTCACTATCCCGAAAGCACACACTCGTCAGCAATTCCACATCGCTTCAGCGCAAAATACCCAGAGCAACGCATAAAATGCGTCAAATAAAGCTATATTCTTATGCAGAGCATACGAGTACAACCTCAATTTCTGCACGCACGAAATAACCGCTCTAAGTTTCCCCAAAGCAATAATAACGCACGATTTTTAAAGGAATGTCTTAAAGACACGTCTTAGAAACAGCAGAACTATTCCTACAAAGACACATCTAAAAAACCATAAATCGCCAGAGTTCACTCAATCTTATCCTAAAATAAGACCGAGAAATCACCCTAAACAGCAAAGTAACGCCTCAAAAACCAACTATAATCTTAGAAACCCACACGCCATTTCCAAAATTACACTCAGTAACCGACTTGTCACCTCACATATACTAGGAAACCGTCACAAGAAAGATACTCGCTTTTGTTTACGTCGTCTTAACAAAAATTCCCGTTAATCTACAGCAGATTGACGGGAATTGAGTACTGCTGACAGTTACAGACTACTCGTTTAACATCTATTTATAGCTGGAAAAGTAACCGCCGCGCCAGCAGCTAGTCAGTATCTTTCAGTTTTGTTAGAACTCAGCAGTCACCCATAAAGTAATTTACATAAATTACCCGTTCTAAGTGCGAGAAGTTATTTTACTAAGTGCGAATAGTGCCTAAGTTCGTATTTTATGGACTAAGTGCGGTATTTTATCATTAAGTTCGCGTTAGAGGACCCCCCAAAATGAACATTTTCTTGCGTCTTGGGAAGAGTATTGTAGAGTGCCCCGTAAAACTTTGTGGTGTTAAGTATGATACTAAAACACACTAACTGCCCTAAGGATTCACGTCGATTTCATTCTAGGAGTCGAGATATGTTATTTTAAGTTTTTGGGATGTCATGGATGCAAATCGTTTGCTACAGGCTCAAGAACGCACTTTTTGTATACCATGTTATTTTAAGAAAATGTCCGTTTCGATGCGCTCTTCAAAAATGTTCGACTTGCGAACCATGATTTTCTGCGTCTGTGCCACGTAATTCAGCAAAAAGAGCATGTAATGGAGTGAAATGAGAGGGTGTGTCATCTCTAAAGTAAAATCTTTAAAAGAGCATAACTTAAGAACGGCTGGGAATAGGTGGCCGTTCTTTTTACCATCATGTGCGCCTAAAAAAAGTACACTATCGTGACAATCGATATCGGTCGATATGGTATAAATTGATAAAGTTATGCTCGATTATGTACGCGAAAACAGAAAAAGGGCGCTGGTGACAAAAAAAGTACTAACGATTCTGTTATTGTTTTGATATTCTGTCATCCCAGACTCTTGCGCATGTTCGGTTCGAGTAAGCGTTGAATGGGGCTTTGGTAAAATTATTCGCTACTGGGCTTTCGTTGATTTTGCAAAAAATCAAAAGCTCTATCTGCAACGTATTGGAAAGATGTACGTCGCTGGTGCGTTTTTGACAAACGTACACACTTGCCTGCGTGGCAGCCAGACCTCTTCATTCTTTGCAATGACACCACCAACAGTTGAACAGTACTTAGGATTTTTCAATAAGCAGCTCAACTTTTTATTTGGACATTTTTTCTATCAACTGAACCATAAGACCCATCTGCGATGACATCATCGCTAGCATTCTGTCTGTTTTGGCCTTGTCTTGTTGTTGCCGCTGCTCTTCAAGCGCGAGTCGTCGTTCGTCAATTTGTAGCTGTCGCTCTTTCAGCGAGTGTCTATTGTTGCGCGATAAAGCGCGGTCCTCGAGGAAACCTAGCAATGCATCCGTACTTGACCGCTTTTTCTTTTTGGTTGAAGGTGGTGTAGCTAACTCCGTGTCTGAGCTGAGAGATCGTTTGTTACGCATGCCTTGCATGGCGCTACGAACTATGTCAGCAGACGCAGCTTCACGGCGCTCAGCATCGTTTTTCTTTTTCAGTTTTGTCTGCCTTTTGTTGTGCATGTCCCTCTGTCTACATATAAGAAAGAGAATGACTTAGCTTTACGCAGATTAAGAAATACAAAATTACATCGTACCAGTTCAAAACAGTCTGTAAGTAGCTGCTCTCGTTCTTCGTAGTCTTCTGTTGTACCTGGTGCCCTTAACGACTCCAACTCCTCTCGCTTGAATACTTCCACGAGCGTGTAAAAGCGACGACGACACGCTTTGCCGTCGGCAGTGCACAGTGGCAGAGCTGCTTTCATCCCACTGGCGACCTTGCCCCATGCTGCCTCTGTTTTGCCGTGCCCAGCAGCCCATGGCGTGTGCTTGATCACCTCCTTTAGCAGAATGACGTCGCTGGAGGGAAGGAAGCGAAAGGCCTTCTTTCTCTTTTTCTGCGCGGAGTCATCAGCCGCGTCGCCAGGAGCTCAGTCAGCTGTATCGGTGTCCGCGACGTCCCCCCCAGGAGCGCAATCTTTATCTGTTGCTTCTAGAGCTTCGTCAGTGAGGGTGCTTGCTCCTGCTTCCATGGCGCTGCGTCAGATCAAGGCGTTTTTGCTTCTGCTACTGTCCGTGGGCCAGTGAATGGTCTGTAATTTGCGTGTACAGTGAGCAAGGCATCACTGTGCTTTGTCTTCA
>NW_003303695.1:678200-682642 GCF_000142945.1 Phytophthora infestans T30-4 | reverse complement strand
TTAGAGGACCCCCCAAAATGAACATTTTCTTGCGTCTTGGGAAGAGTATTGTAGAGTGCCCCGTAAAACTTTGTGGTGTTAAGTATGATACTAAAACACACTAACTGCCCTAAGGATTCACGTCGATTTCATTCTAGGAGTCGAGATATGTTATTTTAAGTTTTTGGGATGTCATGGATGCAAATCGTTTGCTACAGGCTCAAGAACGCACTTTTTGTATACCATGTTATTTTAAGAAAATGTCCGTTTCGATGCGCTCTTCAAAAATGTTCGACTTGCGAACCATGATTTTCTGCGTCTGTGCCACGTAATTCAGCAAAAAGAGCATGTAATGGAGTGAAATGAGAGGGTGTGTCATCTCTAAAGTAAAATCTTTAAAAGAGCATAACTTAAGAACGGCTGGGAATAGGTGGCCGTTCTTTTTACCATCATGTGCGCCTAAAAAAAGTACACTATCGTGACAATCGATATCGGTCGATATGGTATAAATTGATAAAGTTATGCTCGATTATGTACGCGAAAACAGAAAAAGGGCGCTGGTGACAAAAAAAGTACTAACGATTCTGTTATTGTTTTGATATTCTGTCATCCCAGACTCTTGCGCATCTGGTGACCTATTTTTTATTCGCCAGTTCCGAGAAAAGTGTCGTTTCGATGCGTGGTGGGCCCGGGATGACAATTCGAGTTGAGTTGGAAGTTCATGTGAAGTCCTGGAAACAAGAAAAAAAGAAGATCCACGCTTCCCTAACTCAAAAAGTCATTAGAAACCGAGGGTAGCTTGTATGGAGACTTTTGTTCCTCGTGCGCTAAAACGCCGAATTAAATTTTTTATCTATACTTAACAGGAAAAAAGTTGCCTCCTTCGCGATATATAGGCAAATAAAGAATGGGGGCTATCATTTCGGGACAAAACAGGTGAAAATTTAGGTCGAAAAAAGTGTTTATAGACAAGGCATTTGAATTTAGCCAAAATCTGACTTGACCACGGGAATGCGCGCATAAAAGCACCCCTAGGGCAGTTTTTATACGGAGCAGTCTCATTTGCTTCCTGGATGTGCAGGGCCAAACATGGCCAAAAGTGGTGATTTTGGCCGTCCAAGGTGTCCATTTTCCGCGAAAATGGCGTTTTTTGGCGTCACTAAAAAAATCATTGCGAAGCAACTACTGGAGATATGCTTGTAAAACTTTGGGAGCGGTCGTGCGGACACATGCGCCAAGTTTTCTGCGAAAGTCTGCAGGCCAGATCTGCCGGGCGGCACATAAAACCGGAAAAAACCACCTAAAAAAAGAGCATGCCAAACCAAGTCTCACGTTTCGCTAAATAACGTTTGATCTAGAAGATGGCCGTCTACATTTGACTTAGACCGACACGGCAATTACTGTTTACCACTCGTATACATTGGTACAGCACATTTACACACTCACATGTCTACATACGTGGCCATAGACTGCACACGATGGCCCCCAATACCCCTTCTGGCCCTCAGAATTGGCTGGGTGGATGGCTACACTTTATATAGTAACAAAACAAAAAGGATGGTGGTGTGGCGCACTCCAATACAAACGTGTGGCCAGCAGCTCACTCCTACAACGCAGCATACGTATTCTCTCCGATAGGAACCCCACACAGACCGACACCTTCATACACAGCAGTGCAGATAGCCGCCGCACCCCATATTTGCGCATACGCGGCCTGGAAACAATGTTAAACCACCAAAGTGGCCATTTACGACTTGCACAACCATACCTACGCTTCCTATGCGACATGACATGTGCACGTACGCGTCTTAGGCAATATGAACACCTTCGACACCTTCATACATGCACAGCGCGCGCTCCGCTTAAGTACGACACCAACTTGTCATATACATCATGCGTTTCCTCCCGTCACCTTTCATCACCTCCATATTCACACCCATGCGCCGTCACCTTCCTCGCGCCATCACCTTCACCATTTTCACCTCCATATCCGCGCTTCCTCCGCCGTCACCTTCCGCGTACGCGTCCATATTCGCTGCGTTTCCTCGCGCTTCCTGCCTGTTATTAATCCAAGCCAAAAACATCTCCAAACCCATACAATTAGAACAGCAAACAACTTCGCATTTTTTCACAAAGTCCTCAGCTTCATTTTGCATACTTTATCCTAGTCTAATTCACGCTATTCCGCTCTCTTTAACATACTTAAACCAAGTCTAATTCACGCTAATCCGCTCTCTCTAACATACTTAAACTAAGTCTAATTCGCGCTATTCTGCTCTCTTTTAACATACCTAAACCAAGTCTATTTCATGCTACTCTGCTCTCTCTAACATACTTAAACCAAGTCTAATTCGCGCTATTCTGCTCTCTTTAACATACTTAAACCAAGTCTAATTCACGCTATTTTGCTCTCTTTTAACATAGTTAAACCAAGTCTATTTCATGCTATTCCGCTCTCTTTAACATACTTAAACCAAGTCTAATTCACGCTATTTCGCTCTCTTTTAACATAGTTAAACCAAGTCTATTTCATGCTATTCCGCTCTCTTTAACATAGGTAAACCAAGTCTATTTCATGCTATTCCGCTCTCTTTAACATAGTTAAACCAAGTCTAATTCACGCTATTTCGCTCTCTTTTAACATACTTAAACCAAGTCTATTTCATGCTATTCCGCTCTCTTTTAACATACTTAAACCAAGTCTATTTCATGCTATTCCGCTCCCTTTAACATAGTTAAACCAAGTCTATTTCATGCTATTCCGCTCTCTTTAACATAGTTAAACCAAGTCTATTTCATGCTATTCCGCTCTCTTTAACATAGTTAAACCAAGTCTACTTCACGCTGTTTCGCTCTCTTTAACATAGTTAAACCAAGTCTATTTCATGCTATTCCGCTCTCTTTAACATAGTTAAACCAAGTCTAATTCACGCTATTCCGCTATCTTTTAACATACTTAAACCAAGTCTATTTTTATGCTATTCTCGCTCTCTTTTAACATAGTTTAAACCAAGTCTAATTTTACGCCCTGCCGTCTAACTTGCCCTGTTAAACCCCCATACTAAAATCTCCGATTTTGGCTCAGAAATCATTAGCGCTGGCACTTAGCGATTTTCACGCAAAGTGTTTCTCGCTTTCTGCCTGTTATAAACCCGATACTAAGGTCGCCGAATTTGGCTCGGAAAACAATAGCAGCGGCACTTAGCGATTTTTGCGAACAAACCTCACTAAGCCAAAACAAAGACTTTGACGATCTTAAGCTTAACAGTATTAACTCTCTACCAGCACTTTGACCGGTTACTTTCGCCGCCCCATAGCGAAAGTAAATCACTTTAACGCAGCCTTATTTCGACTGCTTTAACTTTATAGTTTTAACATTGCGCGTTTGCAATTGGGGGGAGAAATGGTCATTTCTGAACAAATCAATAGAACAAGGGCTAAATCTCAGCAGATCGTAGTACAAGACTACTCTCATGCTTACAACACCCCGTTCTGTAGTTAAGTCGTCTACAAAGGATTTATCTTTCCCAATATTTGAAATTACAAATCAGCCTACTCTCCACCCGCCAGTACTTGACAGGCAGCGGAGTGCGTTGCAATTGTATGATGTTGGGTGTCCAGAAGACACCTATCGCTATTCGCGGCACATCGGGAAAGGTGATTATCGTCTATTCCAGCATGGATTCTGACTTAGAGGCGTTCAGCCATAATCCTACAGATGGTAGCTTGGCGGCACTAGCTTTTCAGCTAACCGCAGTTACCAATTATCTGAACCAACGGTTCCTCTCGTACTGGGTTGGATTACTGTTTAGACAACGAACTCATCAGTAGGGTAAAACTAACCTGTCTCACGACGGTCTAAACCCAGCTCACGTTCCCTATTAGTGGGTGAACAATCCAACAATTGGCGAGTTCTACTTCGCAATGATAGGAAGAGCCGACATCGAAGAATCAAAAAGCAACGTCGCTATGGACGCTTGGCTGCCACAAGCCAGTTATCCCTGTGGTAACTTTTCTGACACCTCTAGCTTAAAATTCAAAAGAACTAAAGGATCGATAGGCCACGCTTTCACGGTTTGTATTCATACTGAAAATCAAAATCAAGTGAGCTTTTACCCTTTTGTTCTACATGAGATTTCTGTTCTCATTGAGCTCACCTTAGGACACCTGTGTTATCATTTTAACAGATGTGCCGCCCCAGCCAAAACTCCCCACCTTGAACGATGTCTTCCACGTCAACTAACCCAAGCAAAACGGTACGCCACGTAACATCCCGACCAACTGACTTCAACCGGTGGTTGATCAAACCGTGCAAATGGAAGAAGCCTAGCAACCAGAAAAATACGCAACCATCCGTCTCGTCGCAACGCTGGCCACGACAATCCAACGTCTTCGTTCGTGATGTTAACAAAACCTGTCCCAAGCTTCCCATTCTCAAGCATTCCAATGATGTTTGGTTTGGT
>NW_003303695.1:594583-675708 GCF_000142945.1 Phytophthora infestans T30-4 | reverse complement strand
GTCGGTAAACAGCTCAAACGGGCTAAAAAGTAGACAGCACCCGGACTTCCCCGGTGGTCACCCACCCGAGTACTACCCGAGCTTGAGGCTGCTTAACCTAACAGAGAACAAATTGCAATACACTTTTTATCCAGCAAAATGCCTAGCTACTTGTCTTTTACTAACTAAGTTGCTCTAACATACAAACTGTAAGTGAAGAAGTCGTAGTCGCTTGCGAGGCCGTTCTAACATACAAACATCAAGTGTGAGTATACAAACCTCAAGTCACATAGTGAACCCAAGGTGCAACCCCATAAAGCACTTTGTCGCACTTCCCAACTGGGTTGCCGATTGGTGCAGTGGTTAACTACCAATGTTCCAAGCCAGTGGTTACGGGTTCGATCCCCACCGTGACCATTCTGGCGGAGTGGTGGTGCATGATATTGGGGAATTGAGCCGAGTCTTCTACTACTTGAAAAGTCTGAAATTTCGTTTGCCTGCGGTAACCGCTTCGGCGCTGTCATGTGGGAAGGCGTTACACTACCTGCCTAACCCCGGTGATATGCGAAGCTTTCTCGATAAATCAGGAAGTAGCCAACGTATGGGTACTGTCCTTCGGGGCGATAGGATAACAGTGGACGTCGTACGTCTTGCGGATCGCTAGCGCTTAAGGCTATCACGTCACCTCACTGTGTAAGTGTGTGACGCGGATCGGGTTAACCCGTGGCTCCAAACGGTCGCAGTTGGCAAATCGAGATTGACGAGCTTGAGTAGTAGTACCAAAAAACCGGAAATGGGCAAAGCCCGTTGAAGGCAAATAGGCACAGCCTAAAACCACTCTGGTAATACCAGAGTGGTAATATCACTTTCCTACCTTGCGGTTGGAAAGTGCCCATTGTATGGTAGTCGAGAGTGGGGTCCCGAGTAGCCGTAACCTTGAGCGTAGTAGCCGTAAACTTGAGCGTAATTCCTTAGCGACGTGGCAGCCGTCGTGAGTCTCTTGACCGTCAGGGGCGAGCTAATTGTAGCCTGGGAGTGTTGGCCTCATGGCACACAGCTATGCTGGGTTTTGCTCTAGTTGGGGTCTTCAGTATCGGTTTCTGCTGGGAGTACGAGGGTGAGTCCATGACTGCCCACTAAGTCCCGCAAGTGCCGACGTTGAAACCCAGAATGATTCAGCGTTTTAAGCAGAAGATCTTGATAGTAGCGCTCAACGTGGAGTGTCACTACCGCCTTGACTTGTGCTTGTACGTCGATAAGGTCGACTGAGAGCTCATGGAAGCGGATGTCGTTCCGGTGCATCCATAAACAGCGAAGAACCACAGTCCGTACAATGTGAAGCATCACAAAGAGGCTGTAGCCGTACCGGGACTTGGCAGAAGGTATGGGCTCAGCCTTGAACCACAGTATTGATTCCCATTCCAGTGTAGACTTGAAAAAGCCTTGGAAAACAGCAAGCCAGTCTTGCCACACTTTAGTTGCAAAGTCGCAGTACCAAAATAGATGGGGGGGGGCAGTCTCAAGTACATCGCACCCATGATGGCACATACACTGGGTTTCTTGGAGGTGTTGAAGCCGATAGCCAACGTAGAGAGCATTGTGTTGAAGCCGGTAAAGTAGGTCGGAGTACACTGGCAGTACATACCGTCCCATCTTGATATCCCGTGTCCACATTGACTTGGGAGGTCCACCTTTAACACCTAGGCGATTAAGGGGTAAATCAGGAACTGGATACTGGGCTAGTACCTTGCGGATGCGAGCCACACTTAGTTCAGCCACTTCATAAGTGTCAAAGACCCAGGTATATAACGCAGCGTAGTACCGCGTAGTTTGGCTTGGGCCAACTGGGAGCTCCTTGAGGGAGCCTAGCAGGCGACCAGCCTTGTTCAGGAAGCTGGCACACGAGCGTACACTGATAATCCTCCCCGTGACAAATTGGTTAAGAAACTGTGATAAAGTCTCTGCCGTCACAGGTGTTTCACAGGCGCGATAGAGTTCCAGGAGCCGAAGAATTTCTTGCTCAGCCAGAACGGAGATTAACCCCAAAGGACGAGTAGTCCCAGCCAGAGTATTACCACGGTAGCTGTAACTTGCACGTTGTGGAAAAAATGGAAACTGGCATTAATATCTCGTCTTCTCGGAAGCAAATTATGCTCGTACCCATATGCATAGACAACCACTTAGGCTTCAAATCAGATAATCTGCAGCCTAGGTACACAAAGCTAACCCCCTGGGTTATGGGTACAATCCAGATCAGGATGTACCTTGAGTAAAAATTACGTATATATTTGCTGCGTAATGGACAACTTCAGCAGTCTTGTGACCGCTGACGTCGTCCTACAACAGCAATATGCTAGCGTCATTATTCTCCCGGCTCTCAAAACGGCTCCTCAGAACTCGATAGAAAATTTGGAATTCCACCATGCTGTCTTGTTGCGGTAAATACGGCACCGATGATGTTCTTGAAGAGGCCGAACTTGACGCCTAACCGCGCCTCGAATTCTTGTAGAAGCCAAGTTGGCGATGCGGAGCTAGCGCACTCTCGGCTGTCTGCGACATGAGACTTCTTGGAGCGCATCTTCAGGTAAAGGTTAACACGACGTCTCTGGCGGGGAGATGCAATCTGAGAGAGAGAATAGAGATTAATTACATATAGTCGATTCTACACCAATTAATCCTGTGTGTCAGCACTGCGTTGCTTTCCTATCCCAGTAGAAAAAAAAAATTGGTTTAGTTTAATTGCCGATTTTTATTTAAAAAAACAAATGTACATGTATAACCACCGATAACATTTTATCCAAACCATTAATTTGCAGTTTAATAGTTTAAGGCCGTGTTCGATCTAAGCTAAAACCAGCTGTAGTTGTTATTAAAGAGCTGGAATGTCTCAACCAGCTTTATTCCGCTAAGAAACACAAAAAATGACATCCAGCAGGATAGCTCCAAACGACTGGTTTCAAAATTCAGCTCTAGGTTGAATTTTGAATCGTCCTCCTTTGCCCCTTAAAACAGTGACAGTAGTTCTAAAACCAACGGATGAAGCAGCAGACGAAGAAACAAAGGGCAGCCTGGAGGCGTGTGGATGAAAATGCGCTGCTTAAGTGCTACCTTGCAGCGCGCAGCGATGCTTCCTTAAAAAGCGACAAAGGTGACAAGTCGAAGGGCTGGGCGCTTATCGTAGCGCGCCTAGCGAAAGGGGGAATCTCTGCTGACAAAGGTTAGTGGTTTCAGTTGTCCGACACTATTGTACTGACCGTATTATTGTATTTGACAGACCAATGCAAAACTAAATACTCAAGACTGATGTACGAATACGATGTATTCAAGAGACTATGTGACTTAAGTGGTGCTGGCTGGGACAGCAAGATCAATGCTCCTACACTCATTGACGAAAACTGGGCTTCACTAGCAGTTACTCAACCTCGGAATGCTGCTCTGTACAAACGGTTCCGGCAAGAGGGCTTCGAACACAGAGAGCTGTGTGCCCTGATTGCTGGTGATTTAAGGGCCACTGCAGAGGATGCAGCCAGCGTTACTGTGTTCCCTGCAAATGAGTCTCATGCCTTATTGGACAGTCTTGCGGAGGATACCGATTACGCCGAAGAAGACATACAGTCAAGTAAAGAAGGACAACGCATGGATAACGACACGGAGCGAGAGCCACCTTTTGCGTCCCCAACAACCGGTCAGCGTGTAGCTCGAGTGAAACGTTACCGAGACGGCAGAAAGAAAAATTCACGTCGTTTGGACACCTCAGGCGAAGGCATGGCTTCATTCTTTGCAACGGCGGAGCGTTATTTTCAGCTTAAGGCAGACCTTCTTGCCAAGCAACTTGCGGACCAAGAGGGTAGCCAAGAGGTTTAATTAGCGTAGATGCAGTAAGTCCAACGCCGCGTCTCGTATATAATTACACCTTGCCATTCGACCCCACAATGTTAGCACCCTCGTCCCATTTTTCATCGCCTCTTCCCAGACCACATCCTTTGTGGCGACGACAATGGGAATGTGAACACCGTCTATAGCTCCAATAGCCTGGTCGAAGTACGGGAAATCTTGTGCAAACCAAGTAGGTACAGCCCGTGGCATCACTATGTTATAGGATAAAGACTTGATGACAGCAAACAAACCAATATGGCGGTAGCGATGTACAGTGGAAAAAGCCAGCTTAAACTTGACTTCTTGATCTCTGCAAGACACTCCCGTCCCAAGTCAATTCAATAGTACGGCCAATACTTCACGTCGATATCTCGTTTTGGATGAAATCAATGGCTCTCACAAAGTCATAGGAGCTTTTATCCATTCTGAAGTGATCGCGGAACAGAAATGGATTTGGACTGGTGTAGACTGACTGAAAAAAACGTGGCTGGGGGGTCTCTGTGCTCAATAGCCGTGGTATGGGTTCCTTGAGTGCTATTTGCTTTTGAGTTGCTGCCTCCTGCATTTTAGCAAGCGCTTGGAATAGCCACAGGTCATCGTCGTCGTCGTGGTCGCTGTCGACCATTTTTCCCTGGTGATTGGTCTTTTTTTCTTTGTCTACCTGAGTATTATGGTTGGCGGTCGCAGACGCCCTCAAATCTAGCCTTTTTCTGATGGAACACGATCACTTATTTTTATCTTTATTTTACTTAACAAAACGACTGTAAATTGATCAGGTTTAATAGTCTCCGTAGGACACTCCTGCGTTGACAATAATCTTGCACTTAGTAAGCTGTCTGTAAGCACATATACTACAACAGTACAAAATATAGAATGTCCTGATTGGCTATTTCTTTTGTCATTAATAAGTGAGACAATGAACACTTAGGCCGTGTTCGGTTTTGCAGGGGCAATGTTCGAAAATAAGGTAGAGCTGTAGAACCGAAGGTATGTTTTTTGGTTTAATATACGATACAGTACTGTACTCCGTTTTCGCGGGGGTGGACCATATAGGATTTGCAAATAAACCAGTAGCTTACAAACTATAGTTCATTTAGATTCAGGATCATCACATCCGGAAGTTTAACAAAGGTCCAAGGGCGGTGCAGTACTGAATACTGTACCCTAATTAATTTTTCTATGACTCTGTCACTGGTTAAAAACATACCAATTGAAAAAGTTAAAACCCATTCATCAGCCCATTCAAGATGCGAACGTTCCGCTCCCACTTAATTCATCGCTGCTTCACCAGGCCCCGTACGCTACCGCAGAGTAAGCCCGTCAACTCTTCCGCCGCTGTATCGTCTAGAGTGGTCGCCTACGCGGACGGTGCGTCTCGCGGCAATCCTGGCCGCAGTGGCTGCGGTGCCTTGCTGATGGACCCCATAACGGGTCGTGTGCTGGCCACAGAGACCAAGTATGTGGGCGATTTGGAGACCAACAACGCGGCCGAGTATCACGGACTCATGCTAGCACTACAACTAGCGCAGCAACACCAAGCTACCCATGTGCATGTGCACATGGACTCGCAGCTTATTGTACGGCAGATGATGGGTCAATACCGAGTCAAGGCCGCCAACCTGCGGAAACTACATCAGCAATGTAAGGAGCTTAGTGCCGCGCTGCCTTACGTGACGTTCTCCCACGTGGCTCGAGAGGAAAACACTGAAGCTGATCGACTAGCCAACGAAGCTATTGACACGGTTGGCGCCAGGGTCCAGCTTGATAAGTGAGCACAACCAAACTAGACACACAAATATTAGATGAAGAAGATGGCCTGATGCACATGCACACTCCACACGGGGAAGTATCGCTTGCCATAGCTGTGAACAACGCTCCTACTTGATTTTGAGTCACAAGATTTCAACCACGCTCCACTGGTAATTCTCATCGCCATCACCAACTAAATACAGGTTCTCCTCCATCGAACATTGCTCAGTGCATGCCATATCGTGACGACAACGTCTTGGTACATGTATTGGAATGAGCACCCTATTGTGGCAAAAAGTCGTAGAAATTTGTACATTTCAGGTTTTTGTTCTGGAAAAAAGATGCCATCTTGAAGCTTCTGACAAGTCGCTAATCTTGACGGCATGGGGAACAAGGCGAGCCGCTCAACGTCAGCCTCGCAGACGGCGCTAGAGTCGCTGCTGACTCGTCCCAGCGCCTTACAGCTAGGAATGTTCGCACTGCATGCGACAGCGCATCACGGCGTGCCGAGCAACACCAAAACGTTGGCCTTCTGTGGCCTACAGGGGATACTGGCAGTGGGCACCGCATCTGGAGCCGTTAAGCTCTATGGTGACGACGGACTGGAAGTTCTTTTAGAAGGACCCGAGTCTGCGTCGCACTTGGCGATAGGCGTCACGCATCTCCAGTTCACTGCGCGCCAGCGACTGGTCGTTGGGTACACGGACAGTTCCCTACGCGTATTCGACTTGGCGTCTGGCGCCGTGCTCTGTTGCGTATCGGACGCCTGGACCACGAGCGTCCTCACGAGTGTCGAGACCTTACACTACACTAATTTCCCCTTCTTTTTCGTGGCCACGGACGATGGAGATGTCCACGTTGTGCACGAGGAGACGGGTCGTGTCAGTACTTACGCCATCCGACCGCAGGACCTATCGGCGCCCAATGCTGAGGGAGTCACAGCCATGGCAGCCCACCCAAGAGACGGCAATCTGTTGCTCGTCGCCTACGACACGTGTCCTGCCGTGCTGCTGTGGGACTTTGCCAAGCGTAAAGTGGTGCGCGAGTTCACGCTGTCCGGTAAGGCTCACAAACTGGCATCTCCGCAATCGTCACTCCCGCCAGCCGAGTCTTCTGGTGATGGAGAGTTCATCTACAATTCACCGCAATCTTTATCCTGGCACTCGAGCGGTAAACGATTTGTAGCAGGGTACAAACACGGAGGGTTTGCGGTCTTCCGCGTGGATAAATCTCACGGTATGTATCGATACGTTGCTGAGACTGCACCTAGTGAGAAAGCTACGCCCGTGAGGCAGATCAAGTGGATCTGTGCACCGCCAACCTCCAAAAGCGCTGCTCTTCCGGGCGCTATTGTCTTTGCTGGAGGTCGCTCAGAGCCTGGAGAGTCCAAAGTGCTCACTCTCGTCCACCCATCGAGCGAAGGACGCAGCAGCGAGGACACACTGACGGATCTCGTTAAAGCAGAGAAACTGACTTGGTTTGTGACTACGATCGAGTCGGCGAATCACGCAGAAATCGTCGCGTTCGAGGCCGCACAGGACCAAGTGGACTACAGCGAAAAGATAGCTCCACTTTCCCTCATCATCCTCTCCGGAAACCCACTGGACGGCTGCTTGCCGACCGTAAGTGTGCAAAGCCTGCCGTGTTTTGTCAAGCTCTGCGATGGCGACAAAGAAGAATGGGAGTGGCGGATGGAGCGACTTCCAGAGCCTGCAGTCATCGCCCCGCTGCTGCAGCTCAGCCCGCTCAAGACGTTTACCCTAGTTAATCTATCACACTCGGACAGCACGCTGCAAGATGATTTATACTCGACGTGGAACCAAGCAAAGTACAATCCTCTGTTCCGCTTGGCTGAGAGTGGAGACTTTGACTGGCCCATCAATGGAGGCAGCGTGCTGGAACCGATGCTCAAGGGCTTCCTCGCTACAAGTGGCGCACTTGACAATGGAACGGACATTGCGCCCAACGGTATGATGTTGTTGACTGGCCACACGAATGGGGGCGTGATGTTCTGGGAAGCTCAAACAGCTGGAGATCACTTTAGCAAGGGTGCTATTCGCTTGCTTCATGTTGTGGATACACCGCTGCAGATGTCTCCTGCCCCAGTCAACCCAGAGATAACCTGTCTGTCATTCTGCGCCGACTCGCGCACTCTAGTCGTCGGTTTTGCGTCTGGAGAGGTCGCAATTCTGGAGTTTGATCAGCTAAATTCACGTCCGTCGACTAACGAGAGAGAGCGAAATGTGAACAGGGAAGTGGGCCAAAAGCCAGCAGCAGAACAACAGAGCTCTTCGATAGACCCAACAGTCCAAGAAGAAGAAGAAGAAGAAGAAGAAGAAAAAGAAGAAGAAGCTGGCTTCCGTACGCTGTTCTCCATCCATGTCCACACTGAGCCGATCTCGAAACTGGTGATGTCGTCCTTGTATGGATATGTGGCTATAGCAGACGCAGCTGCCATGGTGTCGCTTGTCGAGATCAAGACGCAGAATTTCCAGCTCTTGGTGTGCGATATCTCGCCACTTGGAGACGAATCGATGCTGGTGGATTCCTTGCTGATGAGTGAACTTGTGCAAGCGACTGAAATTCCGGGAAGTGGGTCGTCATCCTCAGAACCCCACGGAAGCACCAGAAGTGGCAAAGAATCATCAGGTATAGCCAGAAGTCACGGCGGTGACACAAACCAGAGCGTGATACAGCACCGCGAAGTGATTCCTGTGCTCTTCGTCGGACGTGGCAGCGGGAAACTGGAAATGTTCCATATGCAGTCGGCCACCAAGATGGGAGAAACGCTGGTGGACCCAGACAAGTCCACAAGTTTGTCGTCGATCATCATGGTAGACGGCGATGGCAAACGGATCGAGATTCCAGGGCGCAAGTGGGTCAAGCAAGTTAAAGCTCGCTTGGATCATGATGCTGCTGCTTCGTCAGATATGGTGGAGCCACAGCTGGTGGGGACTGCGCCACAGGTGGACGTTAGTGATACTGCCACAGATCAGTCGACTCAGCAAGTGCCAAACGCGGATTTGGAACTAACGCAGCAGCTTGTGACTGAAGCGAAGAAGGGACGATTGATGACTGCAACTACTGAAGCGCCAGTGCAAGAATCTCCGAGTTGGGAACAAAGAAATCTCGTTCAAGTTCGCGCTCCTCCAGGCTCACTTGGACTGCATCTCTTTATGGAGATAGAGCAACACGCAGTGGTGAAAGGGTTTGCGGAGGACAGCAACACAGCAGCTTTGTTCACCGCGAAGGGGGTCGGCGCAGGGCACACTCTTACAGCGATTAATGGAGTGGATGTGACGCCCCTGAACCGAGATTCAGTGTGCCGTGTGCTCGAAGAACTCCGAGAGCGTGAAAAAGCTCTTGTTTTCGCTGAGGGTTTTACTGAATCTGGAGCTGTCGACGTCCTGGCTGGGACGTCTAGGAGCCTTGCGGAGATGGAACAACCGCGATTCTTAGTGTGCGTTTGCGGCAGATTGATCCACGTGGTGCTGGCAACTGTCCCTCGAGCAGCGGAGATGGCGCTGGGTCCAAAGGACATTCCAGCTCAACCTCTTGCAAGTATCGATCTACCTGGTTCTGTGCTTGTCGCTTCGGTTGTTCGAGTGCCGGTGGGCGAAAGTGTCGAGAACTGCCTTGCTGTCGTCGACCAGAGTAAATGCGTGTACATTCTCTCGCTTCTGTCATTAAAGATGGTCTGGAAGGCGGAAAGTGGCTTTGGCTCCGGTTTGGGTCGCAGTGGTCTAGTAGACGGCATCCTGTCGGACATTTCATACGGTGGGGAGCTTGTGGTCGCCAATACTCTGGGGGAAGTGGAACGATTCTCTCTCTTCGCTGAGGCAACAACGATGGAGAACGCGATGCTGGAGCGCAAATCGATCAAGACGCGCTTACATTTGGTTGAACGTGCAGCCTTGTTCAATCAAACAGCGTCTGCTTTAACCACAGATAGCGGCAAAAAGCGAGGAATTGCGGCGGATGCTGGCAAAATGTTCAAGAAGTTGGTACTTAGCGTCACCCAGGAGGCCACAGACTTGAACAAAGTGTTCCAGTTTTCGACTGAAGAGGACGAACGGAAGCGCCTGATGGGAGATCGACCGTCTCATACCAAAGACACTGAGAGCGCCACTGCAAAGACCGAGACGGGATTAAATGCGACAAAGGATACCCTCATGCAGGCGCACCAGGTAGAGGCTGAAGTACCAAGTGTATGCAACTAATGCCTTGCTAATAACTTGTTCTCTCTCTGTGTTGCTAATCTGTAGCGGCTTGCGGAGCGTGGGGAGAAGCTCAACGATCTGGGACTCAAGACAGAGCAAATGAAGAAAACATCTGAGGATTTCTACCAGACGATGAAAGCTTTCAACGAGAAAAATGCCAACAAAAAGTGGTATGAATTCTAGGAGGAAAAACAACAACAACAACAAAAACTGTACAAGTAGGTGTAGCATTCCTCCTAACAAATGGATAGCGAATTAGTCGTACTTGACCCATATCAAAGTAAGTCCTTGCGACGGAGCGCCCTGTCCAGCTTTCCCTCGGTTTTGAGATGCTAAGATCACTGGAATGTCATCGGGTTTCAATCTTCCCAAGCCAATATCGACGAGGGTACCCACCAAGATCCGCACCATCTTGTACCTGAACCGGTTGCCCTCAAAGACCAGACGTATCCTCGTGGCTACATCCTCTCGGTACTGGGCGTCTCCTCTGTCGTCCATCATGGTCGAATGAAGCTCAATCGTTGAGATCGTGCAGATGTTGCCTCGCTCTCTGTCCACCGCTTTCTGGGGCGTGAAGGCTGAAAAGTCTTTTGTTGTTGGAGGCGTCATCAAGTGGTCGATCGCTTCCTGCATCTTGGCTACATCCAGTGGCTTGTGAACGTACCACACATTGCGACGGTGGGCGACAGGACGCAGACCACCCACGATCAGCTCGTACTCGTAGCGTTTCCGCTTGGTGTCGCTGCGCGGGTCGAAGTCGGCCTCGGCCTCAGTCATAGTGGTCATACTATGACACAAGACGTCATCAGGTAGGCGCGTGTTGAGGGCGTCGCGGAAGACGCGATCGGACTCGATGCATTGACTGACAAACACCATCACCTGACCCAGAGCATGAACGCCCGTGTCGGTGCGCGAGGCGAAGCGCAGTCTGGGCAGGCCCTTCTCGCCGGTGGTACGGAATAACGCGTCCTCGATGACTTCCTGCACAGTTCGCAGGGCGCCGGGCTGATCCTGTGCTTGGGATCCAAAGAAGGCGGCGCCGTCATATTCCACTACACAGCGACGACGGACCCAAGGAGCAGCGACGTCAACAGGCAGGAAGGCGCTGCGAGGAATGCGGAGCTTTGCCGGATGCTTGAAGCCAACAGCTCCACTCATGTCAAAGCCGAAATGGCTACATGGGGTGGACCAATCAGCAGTCGCGTCCCTTTTTGGTACGGGGAAACGTCAAGTGCGCTCGACTCGAGCGAGCCTCGAGCTATTTCTGCTCTTGGAGGCGCAATCCTGCATTGGATTTCCCCTTTTCTGCGAGCTTTCATGCCACCGCCGCTGGTCATCAAGGCGAATGCGTCTTCGCGAGGTCGCTCCTTCCCTACGCCGTTCAAATGCAGCGGAGACTTTTGCGGCTTTGCGCTGCAGCTGAGCCAGGCGGACCCTGCGAATGCTCGTCGCGCAGGAGCAAGACGAGCTGCTGCACCGCCGCCTCAAGCTGCAGCAGCGTCGGCTTTATCGCTTTTATTCACGAAAGAGGAGCTGCGAGCACTTGGAGATGCCAATCTCAGTCGACTGGTGACAGCCATGGAGATCACTCAGTCGGCAGGCAAGAGCATCGACGGGAAGCAGCTTGAGGGCGAAGACCTGCGTGTCATCACATACAAGTCCATTGCACTGGGTAGAAGTCACAAGGAAAAGCTTCAAAAGATGATACAAAGCTCAAGTCAACTGCACTCCAGCACTGACTCGCCTACCAAGGCTGGACGAGGACAGCAGTCACGTCTGCTGGACAATACACTGGCACAGAAGCTGCGTGAGAGTACACGGTCACGTGTATTTGGGGAGATGGATGGCGTGGCTAATTACTATCGCCAAGTGCGAGTGTGTGTCGATTGCTACTCTGTCTACGCGCTGCTAGACCAGGCACGACAAATGGCAGCGGGGCCACTCGTAGTAGACAAGAACGCGATTTTGCAGCAAAAGCAGCAGCAACTGAAGAGGAAGCAGCAACGGATGACTCGAAAGCAGGTTTTACTTGAGGATAAATGGGAAGAGCGTGTGGCGCAGGAGGTTCACAAGAAAGAAGCGATACTGCTACGTAAGCGTCACGACGGCTCACCGGGCGTCGAAGAATTAACCGAACCAATTGAAGAAACTGAAATCTCTTCCACCTTACCAGCTCTTGCAAACAAAAGCAACAGCGCCAGACGCAATACTGATCTCTCCACTTTGAATATGTGTGACAAAACTCGATTGCAAAATAGCAGTAAGCACGCAGTCAGCATGCCCTCATTGCAACAGCCTGAGCCTGCGTCACCGAAGAATACGAAATCTACAGCAAATAATTCGGAGACTCAACCGCGCGGACAGAAGCAACTGCTCCGCACCAATGACACTTTTGTGGGCTTAGACAACTACTTGCGCGGCGTGACCAAACGCATCGAGGCGCCTTCACTCGAACCAGATCGGCTCTTTCGAGAAGGAACCGCTACGACAAACTCCGCAAGAGCTGATAGTTCAGCGGGTCCGGCATCAATTCTCCTCATTTCTTCGGACACGGCAGTGCTAGACAACGTGCACCGGATGCTTCGCAGCTTAGCGTCGCCCACGTTTGACCTCGAAGTGGAAAGCATGACAGACGGTCGACAAGCGCTGCGAGCAGCTCAAGATTTTGACTACGACGTGATTCTCATCGAGCGAGAGTTGGCACCAGGCGACATGACGGGGATCGAATTTTCTAGGCTGTTGCGGCAGTCGCAGCTCAAGCGCCGACTTCAAGCCAATGCCCTGAACCCGACCACAATCATTTGTATTAGTTCACAGACAACGCCCGACGATCTTCAGCTGTACAAAGACAGCGGCATAGATGGCTGCATCGGGAAACCCGTGTATAGCGAATCGCTCCAGCACACGCTCCAAGCCGCTCTTCGCACACGAAAAGCTCTGCCATATCGTCAACGGGCGACAGTAAACGAGGATGTGAATGCAGCTACGCTGGCGCTCGCGAAGGCGAAAGACGAGCAACGAGCGCGACAACGCCGACATCGACGTCGACTGGAGGCTTCACACTCTTTGACAATGCCCGGTCTTGCTGAAATGGACTTGCGTGATGACTATGTGCATGGAACTTTTCAGATGGATGCTGAGACTTGCATTCCTTTCTGTGTCATGGGTGGTGCTCGGTCAAGTGTTGCTGACAAGGTAACAGACCTTACGGACTCAAGCAAGGCATTCCTTAACCTGGTTATCGTCCACGACCTCTTCGACACGTGGGAACGGTTGCAGATTCTACTACAGCCGCTGGTAGCACGTTATCGTGGTCGTGTGCAGGTGCTGCTATGGAACTATCCGGGTCAAGCGTACACAACGTGGAGGAGAGGAACTTTACTGCATAATACTTTCCACGTGGCGTGCCTTACTGCGCTGCTTGGTCATGTGACTGGAGCTTTAGGAGGCGATCGACTGCTGCGAGACAAACCCTATCATCTTGTTGGAATCGGAAATGGTGGGAATATTGCCTTGACTTTCTGTTGCTCACTTCAGCCACGTGATGTGAATACCCGTTCTCTCGTACTGCTCAATAGCTTCGCTCATGTGGATGCACAACTCGCCCAGTTCTTGCATGACAGCGCCAAAGTATTAACCTGCACGCCTGAGTCACGACCAGATCTCCCTGTGTATTTCCACGCACGCTTCCTCTTCTCACCGACGTATCTCGCGCGAGTGTCCACGCCTCTAGCACTTAATCTGTACACGGCCGTGCTCAACCCCATCACACTCGAAGGCCGACAGGCTCTTACGCTCGGAGCGCTGGCGCACCACGATCTCCGACCAGATCTCAAAAGTCTTCGAGTCCCACTCATAGCACTTTGCTCCGTTCAAAATGGGCTGGTCGATGCTGGAGCTCATGTCGAGACGATCTTAGCTCTAGCAAACCTGGAGCTGGTGGACTCGATTGGTAAAGTACTACGATACCGACGCAACAAGTCTGGGCAGCAACAGTCTGCAGGGCATAGTAAACGGCCTAGTTGTGTCGTTTGGCTTCCTGGAGGCCACGAAGCTTTACAGGAATGCAAGCAAGATGTCCTCTTGCTGCTCGAACAGCTTGTCACTGGATTCCACGAACTAAATGACGTTCCTCACGGTACGAATCGGACGCTTCCGGAACGCTCACCCGAGAAGCATAAGTCGAGATGCGAAGACGAACCACAGCGAGGAATCTCCGACAACCACGCCAAGAAGAAAGAGAAACCGCAGCGGAACTTCGAAGACGCTTTTATCGATCGTGTGCTGACTACAGTCAGGGAGACTGCGCCTACCAATTCGAGATCACAGCCCGGTCTCCAGAAGCCGCTGGATGGCGCACAGTGGCGGCTCCACCAACAGCAGATCGCTGACCAGGCAACTCTGGAGTCTTCCGTGGGCATTAGCAAGCCTCAAGCTGCAAGCTCTCAGTCGAACCAACACGCATCGACTAAACCATCAAAGTTGATCGCCCTCACGACGTGGGATCCCTCCACCCCCGCCTTTGAGCGTATTAGCACCAACGTAGTGTACCAACCAGGTGCCGGTAGTAAAATCTACCCACTGCTGCCTGAAGTGAAGGAGTACATGGGCTGGCGAGTACGTCGCAACCAGAAAAGACTCCAGCGTATGACCGTCATGGCGCGAGTAATTCAACGCGCTTTCCGAGCCTTCTACGCTCGCACACTGACGTGGCGATTGCACCGTGACAGGTGTGCTATCAACCTGCAACGTCTGTGGCGGGCTCGAGTCGCTCGCAAGCGCTACAAAGGCCTGAAACGTGAAGACTGGGCCGCTCGTTTGCTCCAGCGACACTGGAGAGGCAAAATGGGACGGACGTCGTACAAACAGCGCATGTTTGAGTACTTGGCAGCTCTGGACATTCAGCGAATCGCACGTGGCTGGCTCGCACGGCGCTCTGTGCTGCATCGACAGCAACAAATCCATCGATCGATTGTGCGAGTTCAGCAGCTAATCAGGCGATACGTAGCACGCAGGAAGTTGTTCAAGCAACGTCGTCAGCGTAATGCAGCCATCAACATTCAGCGGGTGTTCCGAGGACTGCTAGGACGTCGACGCTTCACCCGCGAGCGCGAGAAATTCCTCTTCTCCAAGACTCAGTCCCAAGGCGTAGCATTTGGCAAACAACTACTGCTCGAGTACAAACTGTACGGCACCAAGTTGCACAGTGACGTCGCGTTGCTTGCACGTGAGAAAAGCGACGTCGAAGCGCAGGCAGAAAAACATGTCAAGGAGATCTGCGAGTTTGATGAAGGCATCCGTCTCCTGGAGACTGAGTTGCTGGCTCTGGGTAAGGCAGAGACCGACAGCAACGCGTCAGGTGGAGTCAACCGAACTCTGGATGAGACAGCAAAGTGGGCTCTACGAGAACAAAAGATGCGACTGGACCGAGAGTTCTCGCAGATGCTCGCTCAGATCGCTCAGCGTCGAGAGAAACTCGTGACACTGGAAGAAACACTGGCACGTGTTGATCAAGAGAGACTGCAGAAAGAAGAAGAACTCAAGGCGCTCGAGCGGAAACTGGTGTTGTTGCTTGATGAGCAGCAGAAGGAGCTGGCGCGGATTCGAGACAAGCAAGAAACACGCTCCCAACACGCGCTGGACTTGATTCCACATGGATCTGTTCTCCCGAGCTTGATGCCATCAGGGCCCGCCAGCGTCTTCGCGAATAATCCTGTAGCTGGTGTCCCCACTACGCTAAGTCCAACCGCCAACATGTTTGAACCTGGAAGTGGATTTTGTGCAGCACCTGCTGCTACCCAAGGCTTCACACCGCAACAGCGACAGGAAGCAACTTCACTAATGGAGTCGACAGAGACGATGATGAAGTTCGGCTTCATGTCCATGTCCATGACGTATTTCAGCAGCATGAACATGGTGCGCGCCATGCGAAAGATTGGGGCACATCACTTAACTCTTGACAGCGCTGCAGCTGTGTCACATCAGCGGTGGCCTGAGAACTCTGCAGCTGAGACGCCGCCGAATGCCGCAAGCAGCCCTGCTGGTTTCCAGCCCAGCATCCCACCCGGGGGATTTCCAAGACAGCAACCATTGCAAGTGGCGGGTTGGAGCGTCAGCGACGTCGGTCGCTGGTTGGATACGCTAGCTCTGGCGCAGTACAAACGCGCATTCGCCGACGCCTCCGTTGATGGAGCCCTCCTGCTTCATCTCACAGACGACGACCTGCGTAACACTCTGGGCATGGAGCACCGTCTGCACCGCAAGAAAGTGCTCACGTCGGTGGAGGAGATGCGAGCGCGTGAACGCAACCAGATACGACAGCTTTATGGAGACGGCTCCAGCGGTATTAGCGACGTGACCCCTTTGCCCAGCAACATTCCTGTTAGAACGGTACCGGCGACCACTGCCAACCCAGTCAACGTCGTCTCGAATCCTGTTCCAGCGTCGTCCGTTGGTCCGTCACCTGGTTCGAAGGATTCTCCTCCTGGTGCAGGTCGAGTGCTAGTCTCATTCAGTGAGTTCTGTAGCCTTGTACGTCACGGTAAAGTCAAACAGATCCGAGAAGCGCTACAAGATGTCCCCGAGCGGAAATTTGATCCGTTGACCGTCAAGACGCCATTCGCGCCGGCCACGGGTACCATCTACAACGACCAACTGGAGAAGAGCGTCTTCCACATCAACAAGGGCGACGACAACGGCAACTCACCCTTGCTGTTGGCTGCGCAGAATAATCAGCTCAAGGTGGCTCAGCTACTGCTGTCCAAAGGCGCCAACCCGGACCACCAGAACGTACGTGTCGGCAGCTATTATATCTCGTCTGTTAAAGCAATCGCTCACTTTCTCTTGCCTTTCTTGCAGAGCCACGGTCACACCGCGGGCCATTACGCAATGGCCTACAGCTTCTTCGACCTGGGCGCGTGGCTGTTGGATCCCGACAAAGGCGGCGGTCGCGACGACATCTTGAACGAAAACGGTCTCGCCGCCTACGACGGTCTCAACTGAGCTTTTGGAGCAGAAACGAGGCGATGGTGGCGACCTGGAGGTGGCTGTCCACCAAGCCCAATGGCATCTTAGCGGCTTTGACGGCACTTCAGCGCCCGGGCGACGAGGATGCAGAGAAGACCCCGACGTTGACCGAGCTCCCTGCTGCCATCCGCGGCGTCGTGGTGGTCATGGAGCTGACGTTGGTCAGTGGTAGCGCGTTCTTGCTGCTACTGAGCAGCTCCGTCTTTGGAGCGTTCGCACGCAGCCTCAGCGACAACAACGTTGTCTCCTGCATCTGCGAAGCGTCAGCGTTCGGGTGGGGCCTCCTGACGTTCATGAGCTGGTTCTTCCAACTGCCCAAACGGGAGTTTGAGCGAAGACTTACACGTTTCGGGTGGAGCGGCGTGACGGCTTGCCTAGTGTCGGCACTGCTGCACGCTGGAGCTGTGATGAGTTTTACATTGTGGGATGAAGACCAGGTGCTGGTGACATGGAAGAACGTTGAAACGGCAGTGCGTCAGTCGGACGGGTCCGTCGCCACTGTGGAGATCATACAGAACCTGCTGCTCGCTCCGATGAAGGAAGAGCTTTTTTTTCGAGGAATTGTCGTACTGATGAGTATCAATCGACTGCAAAGTCTCAAGTGGAGTGCGTGGATATCCAGCGTCTTGTTCGCTGCCATCCACCTGGTCAACGTACGACGTATTGGATCGCACTATTCGATGAGTTATGTGGCGCTCCAAGTGCTTTGGGCGTGGCTCGTAGGCCTCTTCCTGGCGCTCAAACTTGCAGTCTCAGGGTCTCTTGTCCAGTGTCTGACGCTTCATGCGATCAATAACATGTTTGCGTTAGGAGTGTCTAAGACACATGCAATGGACTTCACGCAGCCAACAGTTTCCTGTTCAGTGATCATCGCATTGGCAATCTACGCTGTAGCAATTGCAAGACAACTACAAATTCTTAGCAACAATAATAAGGCAGGTCTGAAAGACATTTGAGCAAATAAATTTTTTATCTCCCTATTTCGTTCCTTGTGTCGTTCCTAGCCGCTCGTCGAGGTGCGCTCTGTCCTCTTCGTCCTCCACGGTCTCATCAAGCTGTTCAGCGATGATACGAGCAATGAAGGCGGCCACAATGATGTTGTACGTTCGACGCAAGCGATACATGGCCCACTCCATGGCTACCACATGCACAAAAGACCCGGGTACTTGGCTAGTGAACAGTGTGCGCCAAATGGTGCACGTGAACGTGAGGGCTGAGCCTGGTACAAGCGGTAAGCCGATAGAACTCGCAGTTGCAATAACAACTAGCCCGATGACGCGGCCAGGGGTGACGATGTCGCCCATGCCGCTAGTGTAGGCCATGAAGATCGGGGCCACTACAAAGAAGACTGCCGTTCCGCACAAACACAAGGACACGCCCAGGCAGATAGTGAACTGCGCCATCGTGCGTGAAACTTGGCGGGATTTCTCCAGACTGCGAAGAAGCACGGGCGTTGTAGCCAAATAGTCCCCCGTTGCCAGCATAAAGATGGCGCCTGGCATGAGGAACCACGTGAACTTCAACGGGTTGCGGCGCACTAGAACCACGTACAAGGCGCACGCCACGAAGAAGAAGTTGGCGACCAGTGCGACGATCATGGTGAGTGCGAAGTAGAGCGAGTGACGCATCGCTTCTTGTGAGATCTCACCAGTCATAATCGAGTACGTCATCATAGACAACGTCCCAAGGGGAATGTAAGGTACGAGCCAGTTGAGGATCATCTCGAGCACGATGTGAACCTGGTGAATCAACACCAGCGCGTGATTCCGCTCTCCAGCGGTTGGGTCGTATACGGCCATAATTGTCGCTCCCATGATCATACTGAAAATGGTAACGCCGAGAAATTGCACAGTCACGAAGGCGCTGGCAATGTTTTCAGTGAGAAAATCGGCAAAGAACAGCACGATCTGAGTAGCCAAACTTTGGGTGTCAGGGAACACGCCACTAGCTGACGCGAGTGATATCTGCACGCCACTTGGGAATCCCGTGACATTGACAGCGGTGAGGACTTGACCATCGAGAAAGGACTGGGCAGAACACTCATCTTGTCTAGAGAAATACTTGCCGTTCGGACACCGTAAAACGAACTGGAAGTTTGTGGTGGCTTCCGGAAAGTCAGCTTTGATCTCGAACGAGCCAGAGAAGCAGAAGGCCACGGCCACCGCTACGCAACTTGCTATCAGCGCTGCGAGGACGAAGTAAATGGCCACACGTACCATAACGGGGCGGGTCTTGTCGGAGACTACAAGGTTAGCGAAACATTTTGTGACGCTTGTGAAGATTAAAGGCAGTGCGAGGCATTCCAGCGCCCGAATCAGGAGAGATCCAAGCAGTCCGATCCAAAGTTGGGCGTCCTCGTTGACAGGATATTTGTTCAGCACTGCACCAACGACGAAGCCAATCAAGCCCGCAGAGGTTGTCAGCCACAGACTTGGTGTCTTGTAGTACAGATCCACCAGCATGTCGTCCTGTTCGTTGGGTATTGTCGTGTTTGCTGTGGCACCTGGCCAAGGAACTCCTTTGTTGTTGTTTAACGTTGGCGTGGGGTCTCGGAACTGAGCGGTGGCTGACGGACTCATCGTCATTGTCAATGGTTCGCGATCGCGTCTGCTACTTCTATCGAGAGGCAGCCCGCCACCAATGTCGTCCACGGAGCTCGAAGTCGCTGTATCAACCGACTCGACCGGGATTCCTGCGGCTGCCGCCCTGGTTGCGGCATTAGCCAGACGTTCCTCTTGCCTAGACCCCAGAAAACCATCGAATTGCCAGTCCATCGCTTCGTATGACTCAACAGACAGCTCGTTGTGAGTGGCAACAGTGCTGTATTGATTGAGCACCCACACGACCGAAATGGCAAAGGAAAGCTCGAAATGGCTCGAAACCCCTGGCGAGTGCTATTTTCTTCACAACACCAGTTCCTCTCACTTTAAATTTATATCTCTGGGAGGGGGACAGCTAAATGCGCACGATTGCTATACCCAGTTCTCGCTGTGGATCATCCCCATAACTCGTTGCTGGCGTAAATCTCGCACTGGGGTTCCCTGCGCCGCTGTGTCCGCTACCGCTACTGGTTGAGACTCGAAATAGTGAGCAATCACTAACGCAACCAACGCGCTGTTCGTGACATTCACGCAAGCGACGAACGGCCCCGTGATCCCCTCGAGTGCAGCCAAAAAGGCGAGTAATGCAGCACGCGGTCCAGTAGAAATGCCAAACACAGCACCTAGAGTCGTTGCGAGCGCCGCAGTTTTGGCTCCTGCAGGAAGTGGTGACACTACGCTGGCGATTAAGGCGTTCGCAAACACCATGGCGGTAACTGTGCTCGCAGACTGCGTTACTGCCAGTTCATCGCTGTTTAAACGTGAAGCTGTGAGCACAAACAGGGAGCTGACGGAGAGATAGAGCGCCGCGCCTGTCTGGTTGAGCACTGTGCCAGTTGAGCACACGATGAAGGCCAGCTTGGAAGAAACTCGCTTGCTTGATGCAATGCAGGAGACGGTGGCTGGCAGCGCAACCACGGATGACCCGGAACTAATCGCCAGTAGCTGCGCTGGTACGAGATGCTCCAAGAACGCGAACGGGTTGGATCGGGTGAAAACTGCAGCCAGGGAGATCATAATTACCACATCCAGAACCAGCGTGAGGAGGAGGACAGCTATGAGCGCCAAGACGACAGCGACAGCAGTGTTGTCATCATTGTGGTCGGAAGAGGAAGAGCTGGGCCGTGCTTGCAACAATACACTGCTGATCATGAAGGCCACAGTCATAGGAAGATACTTTTGCAGCCACGCCAGCACGGAACATATCAAGGCTTCGGCCTGAGCGACCAGTTGCAGCAACACAAACTCCTTCTGCACTTGGTCTTGCTCGTGACTATCTTCGTCTTCACCTTGAGTCGCTTCTGCCAAGGCGAAGCCTGCCAATGCTGCTCCTAACGCGAGTCCTCCTACTACGAGACTCAGAACATCTCCGTCGACGCACACGGCTCCTAGACTCACTGGAAAGACGCTCTCCGCCACCTTCACGACCTGTTCCGCTACACTCCGGACCTCGGTCACTGAATTCATCACGAAAGTTTGTGCCACGTCGTCGATCACGAACGTCGTGGCGTTCTCCGTGCACATTAGCGTGCCGTCGCTCTGCAGTGCCATCGATCCGTTCGAAATTGCATCGGGACACACGAAACCTACCGTCGCGCCTTCAGGTAGTCCCCAGATCTGCGTGAGTAGGGCGCTACTGGGCACGATGCTCTGTAAGGCCACAACCAGAAGCGCACCCAGCAGACTGGCGAGCAGCGTGGCTAACGCGAAGGCTGCAAGTGTCGCTCCCGCGATTTGCACCCACCGAGCCTGCGGCGACTTGAGCTGTTCGCGTGCCACTTGCACCCCCGTGAGCACCGCATGCAGTGCCGTCGCGGGTAGCGCAAGACACACAAAGGCGTTTAATAATAAATCGCCAGGTAGATGTAGCATCCAGCGCACCACCGCTGCGGTGCGCACACCTGACAGGGCCACGCCCAGCGACACGAAGGCGCCGCCGAACACGCCCAGGAAGAGCGGAAGCAGCCGCGGCGCCGTCACGCGACAGAAGAAAACACCATCAACCCCGGTCAGGGGCGGAGAGGAGGACGGCATCGCGACAAGAATGCCACTGCGCAGGGGATGACCAGCTCACATGTAGAAGTGCGTCTGCGAGTGAGGTAGAGGATTACCGGATGACCACAGCACATGGTGACAACGTGAGCTTCGTTTACATTGGATCTAGGCGATGTAGACCACATCAGTGATCTTGAAGGGTGGAAAATATATAATCGGTTACTTTTAACTTTAGAAATTGATTTCTAGATTGATGGGAATTTTTATTTGCTATGTATTGTTGATTTTAAATGAGTTTAATAAAACCGCTGAGTTTTAATCCAAAAGTAGCCAAAATTTGAGTAATCGGCAAGATTAACTCATATATTATAGTTCTGCGACCAAAATGTAGCAACAAAAGTGACCGATTCACAATGATCTTTTGTGGTATACTGTACCATTAATTCATGTCACTTCAATCTGCCATCATCCACTCTGATCATTTGCCAATCACCCATGGCCACGCCCAAGACGCCGACGCCAACGCAGCTCGTGGCGCGCAGCAAGCGCTTCTTCTACGGCGCTACAGCCGCCGGTGAGTAGCGCTGCTTTTGTCTTATCTGTCTTATTTCGCCCTCCTCTTCTTGCTCCGCCACCTCACCAACGCTCTATCGTAGTAAGTGGCACGTTCCGAGCACTGGCCGACGAAGATGTGCGCGTTGTATTCTGGAGGTAAATCCGCTAAAAAGGTTGCAGCTGTATATACCTTCTGCAAGGCTAACATATTACCTTATGATGTTACAGGAGCATGAAGGTGCTGCTGATCATGGCCGCCGTGTTGTCTGTAGTGCTGCACGTGCTACTGCTGCCCATCGAGTGGATCAGCATGATTTTTCTGAGCCCTGAGACGGTGGACGCCACCGTGCGCGCCTTCCGCTATGCTGCTGCATCCACGGTCCCATTTCTGCTCGTCAGCGTGTGCCGATACTTTAGCGTCAGTATGTTCGAGAATGCATTCTTCGCTGGGCTCGCCACGCGTGACACCGAACTCGTCAAGGTGATCAGAAAGGTGCAGCAATGGATAACGTGGCACTCTATTACTTAAGCACCGACTGACTGATTCTTTTTGCGTTTCAGAGAAAAGCAATCTACTGGGACTGGGAGTACGTCCGACACTTGATGCGCTTTGGGCTGCGCCAGCTTGGCTTCGGCCTCGTGGCTTTGGTGGCGAAACCTCTTTTGGGTGTATTGATCCCCGTTGCGCAGTTTGGATACCGGTAAGCTCTTGTAACTACAGTCCAGACGTCCATTCATTGCTCACTCTCCTTTCTACGGCAGCATTCGACACATGGAGCCGGCTTTTCTTGTGCCTCTCTTTGTGGCCTTTGTTTTTCCGGCAACGCGCGAGGCAGCGCTGCAACTTGTCCACATGTGGCTGGACTCACGGGCCATGATCCGCGAACTTTATGACCCCATCATCGCTCGTCTAAAATCTGCTGCAAAGGACGGCGACCCCAATGTTAGCACCGATCTGCTCACCGACATGGAGATCGACAGTGAGAAGTACGATAGTCGTGCAGAGAAGCGGGATTGGCGTCAGACCGGAAGTGACGCCGCACGACTGGGCTTCGGACTCGTCTTTTGCTACATGCTCCAGGTCCCTTTTCTTGGGCCATTCACCTGGTTTGTTGGTTTTGCGTCTGCTGGCCTGTTCGCCCCCGAGCTGGTGGATTTGACCGCTTTTGGAAACGTGAACAAGAAAATGAAGTAGACCGATGAATTTTTCTGAAAGTAAAGATTCTTGCAGTGAATCTATGACTTTTTAAAATACTAACGCTAAAATGTTTACTTCAAGTAGTATTTTAAAGCTCAATATCTTACGATCTAATACATGTATACTTGAAGTATAACTAATATGATACTTACACTTTTAAGTATTTAAGAAACCGACTTTACAGTATCAATGATATCGTCTTTTACGAGTATGAAAAGTTTTTATTACCAAGATCTGACACACAGAACACACTAATATATGTCGTATTATACAAAGCCATTCAATATTTGTAAGGAGCAGATGTTCAACATCAGGACAGGCGTATAACTGTTTAGCACGTTTCACACGACAATGTCGTAGTGTTAGATGCGTTTACATGAATACTATGTCGTAACGGACGACGTTATTGACGCGAGCGCCGACGTCCTGCGTATCTCAATGACTACGTGGTGAATGTGACGATGAATTCCCCTCGAGTACTGGACAAGAATGAAATACCTATTCGTGCGAGCGAGATCAAAGTTCCACGCAATCGTCGCGAGATGTTGCGGTCAAAGTGCTATGACTTCTTCATGATGGCAGAGATGGCAGAACTAGCAGCACTAAAGGCAAAGAGGGGGATTGCTGAGATTCCTGCGAATGAAATACCGGAGGGAGCAGCACCTGTGAAAACGATGTGGGTGCATGACATCAAGTCAGATCACTAGCAGAGACCTAAGCTTGATTTCAAAGAGACATTCCCGCCTGTGGCGAGGATGTCGTCGCTCAGACTGCTGTTAGCATTAGCAGCACAGCTGGGGCTACTGGTGTATGGCGGTGATATCAATACCACGTACCTGAATGCATGGCTAGCGATCCAACAGTATTTGAGATCCATCGATGGATATCCATGCGAGATCAACGGATACATGTATGTCGTGTTATATCACTGTATGCCTTGTACCAGTCGGGTCGCGAGTGGAACTCGGAGCTGAACAATTGATTCATTAAGCACGGCTACATGCAGTCGCAGACGGAACCTTGTTTTTTTACGGAGGCACGATAATGTACGTGCTGGTGTATGCCGACGACATACTGGTGGCGACGAACGATGAGCAGAGCAAGAAGGACTTTCTCGAAGAGCTGAACAAGGCGTACGAAATTAAAGTCTGTGACGGGGTCACACAGCACCTTGCGCTAGAGGAAGTTATCTTCCGAGAGTATACAAACTCTCAGTGAACGGCAGTTCACTGGTCCCCTCTTTAATTAAAGAGAGCGAAGTGACCTAAATATGGTAGATTGTAAACTGAGTATATTTATAGGTAGGTTAAGTTTGGGTTTAATACAAACTATAAGTTACCGATAGAAATGCAGTGTCATTTAACCAATGGTTGGCTTTGAACGACCTCGGTACCTTGTACCAAATATCCCGGAGTATGACGTGTCATACTCCTGAAGTGTGAAGTGTCACACTTCATGTAACCAGGGTACACTTAGGGCTACGTACCCCGTTACATCCTCCCCCACTTAGGTTCGGTTTACCGACCAATCAGAATGAAGAGGTGCTCGTCACAAACTCTCATTCTCAAAGTCGAAAACCATCGACTTGGCCGCGCGAGCGCGGCGGAGGCTCACTTCACAGTTAGAGCCTCGAGAAGCAACCTGTGCGCTCTTCGTCTAGGTCTCCACTTCGACCGTTATCATGCCTCGTGGCACTGCAAAGAGCGGTGCTAAGACACGCTCCAAGGCTGCTGCCGGTAAGGCGCAAGCCAAGAGCACTAAGCCTCCGGCAAAGGCTCTGCACTCAAGGAGGCTACTCAGGTGGCCTCCGAGACGATCGGATCCTCGGGTGACGCGGCTGTGGACAAGCGCGCAAGCAGGGGCCGCAGTCCGTCGCCCTCGTCTTCAGCCAATAGTCCGAACCCTCGGTTCGTAGAGCGTGAGCTCAACTCGGGCAGTGAAGACGATGCCGAGTCCGAGAGCACTCATGATGCTCCTGCGGGCTCTGTGGGAGGGCACAGCCCAGTGCCCAGTGAGCACAAAGATGACAGCGTGCAGTCGCCCGCTAGTGATCACGGTGATCACAGTCCCAGGACCTCTGTGCGCTCTGAGAGTCCGGCCGTTAAGGCTAAGGGCGCTCCTAAAGCCGGTGGCGATGAGGAAGAGAATCCTCGCAAACGTCTCTCGCTTGCCGAGGGTCTTGCGCGCGCTAAGACTCTGATAGGAGCGTCGAGTCTCCTTCTCCGCGAGGAGAAGGAGGAAGAAGAGGAAGAGGAGGGTGCTATCGTTGAGCCCCGGGAGGTCTCGAATGACCTCGACCAGCAGCAGGAGGATTTCCAAGCTGCCCAGCGTGTGCGTGGGGGTTCGGTGGTGGCACCCGTCAGCCAGGGAGCTGCCATCAACTCAAGAGGGTATTGGCCTCCGGAGGATAGCTCTGGGGCTGACCTCTTCTTGGAGGTTCTCGTCGCTCCTCGTGGCCTTGTGGGCGGCCACACTTCTAGGGGCATCTATGAACGAGCCCTTGTTCAGAAAGAACAGTTGTTCGTCGACAACTTGGAGGCTGCTCGGTGTGTGCTTCTCGCGCCACACCGCATTCCCCTTAAGGACTTCACGACTTGTCGTAAGAAGCCCGAGACCCGGGGTGGTCTCTATCCTGTTTGGGGATACCCCTGTGTTATGCCCGAGAACTGTCCCACGTGGAGTTCTTGTGAGGACATGTTCTGGGCGTGGGTGGAGACTCTCAAGTACTCGCCCACGGAGTTATGGGAACTCCATGAAGATCAGCAGCTGTCCCACATCCTGGACCAGCGTGATCTTCGTGTGAGGTTTGCCCACTTGATCAGCAAGCGTATGCTGCCAAAGGACATCCTGAAGCGCGCGGCTTCTAGCGCTCACGATGAGCGCGGGTACGGTATGTATTCATCGTCCGTACCTCGTTCGGGCAAGAAGCCCCGAACTACTTATGAAGCTGCCGCCGCTTCTGTTCCCAGATTGCGACAGCCTTCGGGTAGTCAATCAGGAGCCGTTCAATCGGCTCCCACGAGTTCTCGGAGTGGGCATAACCCCTCCACTTCACGAGGAGCTGTCGCTTACCGCGACACCGTTGCTCCTGGAGGATCCGCTCCCCGTGGAAGTGGACTTCTCCATTCCGGTCAAGCAGGGGCGGAGGTGCTCTCGTACGAGTACGAGTACTCGGCGCCTCTCGAGAGCCACTCTCGTCCGAGTGCTCCGACTGCGTGTCCGACACGGGACCCTGAGGTTGACCGCCTCCGTCAACGTGTCCTCGTGCTTGAGCTTGCACTTGGCCTTGGGACTGGCGGTAATGCTGCCGCCCAGGCCGGGAATCAGGGCGAGCTCGCTCGTCTTGCACGTCGCCTGGACCTGGTGGAGCGAGAGGTCGCGAGCCTGCACCTGCGGGTGGATCGCCGGGCCTCTTCGTCCGATCTGGACGAGGCCTTTCGAATGATCCGACGGATCGAGGCTTTGTTGCCACGTCCGGAGCTGCCTGCGGCACACTCCCAGACGTACGCGTATGGTGCGTACCCGGCGTACTCAGCGTACTCGGCGTATGGCGCCGGGGTCCGTTCGTATGGAGCCCCTCCGGCGTACGGTCTTGACCGCAGCCTTGCCGTCCCGACCGAGGCTTGGGTGCCTGCTCCGACGCCCTCGTCGACAACTGTGACCGGCCCTCGCTTCGAGGAGCTGGGTCAGGGGGGGACTGCGAGTCAGCAACCCCCTGCGGGTCAAAGTACCGCTTAAGACGTCCGACATAGAACGTCGGGTGCGTCGTCATTGACTTTGGAAGGTCGATGGTGTACGACGCACCATGTCTGGCCAGGTCTGCAAAAGGTCCGATGAAGCGGTGCTTCAGTTTGTTGCTGCCGACAGAGCTAACAGTGTCTAGAGGTAGGTTCCTCGTGTCTAGCAACACTAAGTCACCAACCTCAAATATACTTAAGTTTCCTCTTCCTTGTTTGTCTGAGTACTCCTTTTGTTTATCTTGGGCCGCTGCCATGGCATCGCGGACCCTGCTGACAATGTTCAGCTTGGTATCCATAAAGGATTCCACCTGTTTCCGCAGCGAAACTGGCCTCACATCCGAGACCTGGGAGGAAAGGGCTTTCCGAGCCCCTCCCCCACTTAGAATAGAGGAGTCAGTGTCTCCTCGAAGAGTGAGAGGCACTCTGGGGTGGCGGAAGCCGTTCAAGTAGAACGGCGTGAGCCCCGTGGACGCGTGCACCGCGTTGTTGAGCGCAAACTCAACAACTGGAAGCTGCGTCGACCACGTACGTGGTGCTGCCGCGCACACACTGCGCAGAGTGTCCTCGAGCACTCGATTGACGCGCTCTGTTTGGCCGTCGGTCTGCGGATGGTCCGCAGTGGACATCTGCAGACGAGTTCCCAGTAAAGGGAACAGCGTTTTCCAAAACGCGGGAGTGAACCACGGGTCTCGGTCCGAGACAATCGTCTCCGGGAGACCGTGATAGCGGAACACGCCATCGACGAGCAACCTTGCGGTTTGTTCGCCCGTTACAGTGACGGGAACTGGAGCAAGATGTACCATCTTGCTCAGCCGACACACGAACACCAAAATTCCGGTGTTGCCGTGTCCGTCGGCGGGAAGCCCAAAGATGAAGTCAAGACTCATCGACTTCCAACAATCAGCCGGTACGGGCAGGCTCTGTAGTGGAGCCGAAGAGTGCCCTGCGGGTTTGACCCGCTGACATGTTTCACATGTCTTGACGTACCGGGCGACCCACTTGTACATGTGGGTCCACCAGAAGGACTGAGAGACCGACAGAAAGGTCTTCTCGCGGCCCTAGTGGCCGCTGGAGGGCGCGTCATGCGCCTCCGCGAGGATGTCGAACTTCAGATCCTCGTCGTTGGGTACGACCACCCGTGGAGGCTCACTGGGCTCCACCCGGCTATAGAGGAAGCCATCCTTCAGCTCATATCGGTGGAGCCGTGAGCGCTGTCGCGACGAGAGCCAGTCGGACTTCGCGCTCGTTCCAGCCTTAAGGAACTTGACGAAAGGCGCGACAGCCTCATCGTCCTGATACGCCATGCGTATTCGATCATATAGATCCGTTGTCACCCGCGTGATGTGGGCCAACTCATAGTCGGGACGCCGAGAGAGGGCGTCCGCAAGCACGTTGAGCTTGCCCGGCTTGTATTCGACGCGGAAGTTGTATTCCGCGAAGAAGGACAGCCACCTCGCCATCCTTTGGGAGAGGTGAGGCGAGTTAGTCGCCGTCCTCAAGGACGCGTGGTCTGTGTAGATCACAAAGGGCCTAGAGCCCAGAAGGTGAACACGGAACTTCACAAGGGCATATTTCATTGCCAGAGCTCCTTGTCATGGACAGGGTAGTTCCGCTCGGCGGCTCTGAGCTGCCTGGACTGGAACGAGATGACTCGTTCCTGTCCAGCCGTGTCGGCCTGCAGCAATGCACATCCGATGGCGTAATCAGAGGCATCGCAGACGACGCTAAACGGCTTCGTCTCGTCCGGCAGGGCCAGGACAGGGGCCTCTTGGAGACTGGCCTTGATGCTGTCAAAAGCATCCTGGTGCTCTTGCTCTCAGCGCCAGTCGGCATCCTTCTGAATGAGGCTCGACAAGGGCTTAGCGAAGCCCGCGTACCCAGCGCTGTACTTGTGAAGGTAGTTGGCCAAGCCCAACCACTTTCGAAGATCCTTCTGGGATCGGGGCGTCGGCCATGCTGCTATGGCCTTGACCTTGTCTGGGTCAGCCCGAACGCCCACGTTGCTTACGAAGCAACCGAGAACTTTGATCTCTGGTGACGCGAAAACGCACTTGTCGATAGCTTGTTCGCTCGCATCACGTCCAACACTCGACGGAGGTGTCCTGGATGCACCTCCATGGCCGTCTTGCCTCTCTCGGCACGGCTATGGACGAAAATGTCGTCGAAGTACGTCTGTACGAAGGTACGCAAAGGGCGGAACAATTGCGTCACCAGGCGATTGAACGTCGCCGGGGCGTTAGACAAGCCCTGCGGCATGACGAGCCACTCCCAAAGCATGCCGCTTGGAGTGCTTACCGCGGTGAGCGGGATCTCACTCTCGCGCATCAGGATTTAGTAGTATCCGTCTACCAAATCCAGCGCACTGTACAGTACGCTCCCGGCCATGTTGTTCAACAACACATCCTTTCGTATGATCGGTGTTTGGGCCGGCACCGTTGCGTTGTTCAGCTTGTTATAAGCGTGAACCAGACGCCACTTTCCGTTCGGCTTACGAACGCAGAAAGTCGGCGTCAAGTGCGGGGATTTCGACTCCCGCACCACGCCTGCCTTCGCTTTCGCGGCGAAGAAGGCATCAATGACCTCGCACTGTTCGCGCGGGAGAGGCCATTGCCTCGTGACCAGGGGTTAATAGCATCGGCACTTTGGGCAATACTTATGATCCTGATACAGTTTAAAAAGCGGTGAAACCAATATCCGATGATACTGATACGCTGACGCTGGCGTATCAGTAACGTATCAATATCATATCAATAATGTGATATTCAGATGAGTCGCTACTTGCTGTCTACCTCAGTTTGCTTTTGCAAGCTCCGGTACTCTCTCCAGTTTGCTTTCATCAGGCAAAGCATCTCTGCCTGGTCCTCATCCAAACGGGTACGCAAATCGTTCACAACGTACCCACTTAAGCTAAAGAAGCGCTCCTGAATTGCAGTTGACAGAGGTTTAGCAAGATAGATCCTTGCTAGGACGGCAATTTCAGGAAACAGGAGTTGTCCAGACTCTTTAAACCATGCTAGTATATCCACGCTCCGATACAAGTCTAGTAAATTGTACTTGCCTGTTTGGGATGTTGAACACGGCCACGAGACATTCAAGTTCTTCCATTCGTTCCACGCGTTCATCGCTTGGGCGGATAGGTCAGCCTGGAAATCAGACATTTCCACGTTTTGAGCCGGGGCGTCGATCTCTAGTAAGGCACCCAGTGCAGTGTCAATGAGATCAGAGCTGCTTTGAGATATCCCCGACGGCAAAGGCTCCTTACCCTTACACTCCTCGTCTGCTGCTTGCCTTGCAAACAGTTTCTGATAAATGAGAGCATGCTTAAATTGAAGTTCGGTCTCGGCTTGTGCAAGAACTGATGAATCACTGACAATACTATGTGCTTTTCCTTTTATCCGCGGATCCAGAAGTAAAGCTTTTATGTCGTTGAGATCCTCAACTGGAAACCGAAGAGCGAGTTGCTCACGAAGTCGGTCGCGACAGCGTTTGCCATCCCAAGAAAACTCGGATATAGACTTTGGTGCTCGGCGTTGCGAATGCTCAGTTGCTTTTGGCCCAGGCGATCGAGAACCAAACAATTAACTGTAGTGGATTCACCAGCAAAAACCAACATTTTGCGAAAAAGTAAGACGTACGAGCTTGCCACGCCCTGCTTTTGCACTTCGCCCAGACTAAACTGTGCGAGTTAGTTAGTCAGCCCTTCCATCTCGGTAATAAGCGTCCAATCATCCTTGGAAATGCTTGACCATACAGCCGTCTCACTGTCTAGCGCTCCTTCAAAGTACTGAGCAAAGGCATAGTGATTTAGTACACTGCGACGCATTAGCGTTACAGCGTATCCAGCTCGTGTCCATGAATCAACTTCAATATTGATAGCTGGAAGGCTAAGGGCCTTCTTTATCTGCTTGAGTTTAGTGATTCTTTGAGGAGTGTTGAAAAACGTTGCCAAATCACGAAGCTTCTGAATAACTTTCAGACCATTTCGGAACTCCCTCCCTGGTGTTGTGATACTCTGACCACGATTTCGTGTGTTTTCTTTCAGACCGAGAGCATACAACAGACACAAACTTAATAAGTGCATTAAACAATCCACTTGATCCGTACTATTGAAATGGTCGGATACGTTTCGAGCGCTTCCCGTCGTATCACTTACTGTGAATCGAACGTGCCGGTCCACATCAATGTTGTAGCGGTCTTGCATTCGTGCTTTAATAAGATCAGCAAGAGTACCAGCAGCGTGGCCGTGCGGGTTTGGCATCGCCAAGAGCGAAAGTGTGACCAAGCGCCACTCTGAATCCACGAATACGACAGTCACACCAATTATATTCATGTTCGATGCATTGGTCCACAGATCGTGCAACATCGTGATAAATGGCTGCTCTTTTGCTTTTGAAAACTCTCGGCGTAGTGTATCAGACACCAATTTGATAAGCAAGTGCCATTCTGCTTTAGCAAATTCGTAAAAAGTATCTCGAGCAGGGGTCAATAGCGCAGGTTGGTGCGCCAAACATTGGAAAAGTTCCAATAGCTCAGGGTTTTGGAGTACCGTGTGAGGCAACCCAGAAGAAAGTAGCCATCTAGTCGACAAAATCTTCATTTGGTCAGCATTAATGGCAATTGCCTCGTGAATTGTGCGCTGCTTCTTTTGGTTTGGCTGTTTTCCCTGTTCACCCGAAGCTCCACTATCATATGTCTGAATACGTTTAGCCACATCACTGGTCTTTCTCCGCTTAGTCTCCAATGTGAATGAGTGCTCCTTGTGATCCCCCCACATGTGTTTTCTAGCGTTGGAAGATGTAGTTGGTCGCATTAGAAAGTTCCTCCACGTTGATGCGGTTGGGTCGGAGCTTTTGTGCTCATCACAGCAGACTATACAAATGTGCGTGTACGGTCTTGTGGGCTCTTTTGATCCTGGTATGGGCTGGGATATTTGTGAATGAATCTCCATACCGGATTGAACATGTTCTGGCAACAATGCTTGACTACCCGAGGTATACCATGCTCGTCCACACCCTCTTCATCCGTCTGTGCCGTTGCTGAGGCAGTCTGCCTCGTTCCTGTGGGGTTTTCTGCCATCGTTTGCGGCGTCTTTGTTGTAAGCTGTCGGGGGTTGTAGATCTAAATACAAAACCAGAAACTGACTGGATACGTGAGTATAGTATCGTCAAAGATCAATATATTTGTGGAGAAGGATCAGCGATCTTGATCCCAATGATCGAGCGGTATCACGTGATACTGATACGAGTATCATGCGGATACGGTATCCATGGTATCACGTATATCACCATTTGCTATTAACCCCTGCTGGTGACACAGTACTTTGTGCCGGACACGAGATCAATCTCGTGCCGTACGCCTCGATCTGGTGGGAGTTGGGTCGGTGGGTGTTTGCTCACCACGTCCGCGTACTCCGTCACCAAAGGATACACCGGATCCTTGGGGTTCTTGAGAATCTCAGAACCCAAGCGCGCCTGACGCTGCTTGTTCATGTCTTCCAGGACGTTCTCGTCCAAGACAGAGGAGGAGTTCAGCTCCTCCTGAGTGGTCTCAGGTCTCATGAGTACCATCTCAGCAATCTCTCCAGCCTTGAGGTTGGTCAGGAAAGACTCAGCCGTCATTTCCTCGAGGTGCAGTATCTCTGCAACCTCTGGCAACGGCTCCAAGTTGACACCAGATGCCTTGACGGGTAAACCGTTTTCGCCATCGAAGATGTGATAACACTTTTCCACCGGCCTCGTCGGAGGAGCCCGGTCCCTGGACCTCGAGTCGCTTGAAGCGACGTCGATCGGAACGAAGTTCGGATCCAACTTGAGGCGGCGGCAGCGGCATTGACGACGGCGACCGTGACGTCGGGCTTTGCTGCCCACGTCTAGGGATGTCGGCGCTACGACATCCGAGGCACTCGTGGCCTTGTGTGGTACTGTGGTACCCACACAGGAAGCGAGTTCGACGCCTTCCTCTTCAGTTAAGGTCTGGACGACCGCGTGTGGCACTGTGTTACCCACACAGGAAGCGTATCCGACGTCTTCCTCTTCAGTTAAGGTCTGGGCGACCGTGAGTGGAGCTCTATTACCCACTCTGAACACGCTGTTCTCAGTGTTCTTGACAGCTGCAGCTGTCTGCGGAACTAAGTTACCCGCCTGTGGACCTAAGTTACCCACTTGGCCAGCGCCTCTTCTGGGCGCTGCCACCATCAAAGCATCCTCGGAGTCGTCATATACGTCGACGACTCCCAAGCATCTGCCGAATGCTTTGGTACCCTAACACCCCTTGCGGACGCCCCGGGTCCTGACAGAGGTGGGACATGACCCACCAATGCTCTGTCGGACTGTGCAAGGCGGCTGGCACCGATTGCCTTGCCTCGCCAGTCGATCCAGGGCTCGTGCTTCTCAAGCCAGGGCATGCCCACGATTATATCATATGGATCCATATCGAGAACAGTGAACTGTTCGAGGCAGTCGAAGTCTTCAATATTGACGGCCAGATCCACTTGGACGTTGGGGACAGTGACGCCCTTCCCGTCGGCCAGTCGCACTGACACCTTCCCGTTGCCCTTGCTTTCTCTCAAAGCTTCGGACAAATTGTTGCTGTTGCGAGCAACCGTCTGGCGGCGGGCGAAATTCTTCGACGCCCCAGAATCGATCAAGATTCTAAAGGGATGATCGTATCTCCGTACACATCCGTGTACTACGAGCAACCCGCCGCTGCTCTTCGCCGATTCGAGAGTGCGAAGACTCTCAGGGGCTAAGTCCCAGTGGTACGCGCCACCCGCGCACCCATCACGAAGACTTATTTCTTCCCCAGTAGGGCGCCCCGTCCCTACTGGTTCCCTGCGTTCCCCTGTCCCCGGGATCCTGGCTTTTGCCAGCGACCCTTGAGGACGGGCTTGGGGAAGGGCCGTCTGCGGAGTCTTTCCGCGGGGCAGTCGCGCTTGAAGTGGTCCATCTTTTCACAGCCAAAGCAGCGGATGTCACGCTGTTCGGCGGACTCGAGTTCCATGGGAACTGGTCCGTTGGGGCTTGTTCGACCGGGAGCCGACAAGGAACTCCCAGGCCACGCTGAGGCCGGCGTACGCGCCTGGCGATGGCTGTACTCTTCTTGAAAAGCCACTTGAATCGCCTCTTCAAGGGTGCTTGACTGCACCCGGAACAGCTGAGTGCGTGCGGGACCCACTCGAAGGCCGTCCATGAACACAGTCATCTTGATGTGTTCGTTGAGTGGGTTTCCCACTAGGGACGCCGTGAGCTCCCGTATCTCTTGCACATACTCGTGCAGTTCGCGTCTTCCTTGTTTACACGCGAGGAGCGCGAACGCTGGCGGTACTCGTAGTTCGCCGGGAGGAACGCGGCTCGGAGCTGTTCGCACAGCTGAGCCCAGGATGTGAAACATCAAGGGGATGTTGCTTCCCGAGTGTACACCCAACTCTTAGCACGACCGCTAAGGTTGGAGAGTGCAAAAGCAACACGCAGTTGCTCGGTCGAGATCAGAGCCGCGTCCATCGCGAGCTCTACTTCTCGGACCCAGAAGTGAAGGTTCTCGCCTTCCTTCCCTTCATACGGCTTATCCTTCAGCCGTATTGGCTTCGGGTGAGGCGGATTTGCTTCCGCCGCCGGAGCCTGCAGGTTCTCCCGCACATGCGCGATGAGGCCCTGCTCGTACGCGTCAAATGCATTGACGCGCTCGAGCTGCTCAGCCGGTGTTGACACCACCAGGCTCTGCAGGGCCTCCATTCCGAAGATGCCTGCCATCTTCCGAACCGACTCGAACTGAGAGTCGTTCAAATGGGAGAAGTCGTTCCTATCCATGGCAACGAACTTCGGAGAGGTTCAGGCAGTCTACCCGCGGTGGCGTGGATTGACTACGAGTGCTACCAAGTGTGACGGGGTCACACAGCACCTTGCGCTAGAGGAAGTTATCTTCCGAGAGTATACAAACTCTCAGTGAGCGGCAGTTCACTGGTCCCCTCTCTAATTAAAGAGAGCGAGGTGACCTAAATAGGGTAGATTGTAAACTGAGTATATTTATAGGTAGGTTAAGTTTGGGTTTAATACAAACTATAAGCTACCTATAGAAATGCAATGTCGTTTAACCAATGGTTGGCTTTGAACGACCTTGGTACCTTGTACCAAATATCCCGGAGTATGACGTGTCATACTCCTGAAGTGTGAAGTGTCACACTTCATGTAACCAGGGTACACTTAGGGCTACGTACCCCGTTACAAAGTCCAAGGTCTACTGAGCGAGTACCTGGATGTGAGACGCCTGAGAAAATCACAATCTACCAAGGGAAGTATGCGCGTAAGATCCCGAGCAAGTTCGGGTGTCAAAATGCCCACGCCGTTGGGAATCCAATGTAGGTGATCCTATGATTGACACAAATCAGTGAGGACGAGACCGTTGACAAGAGCTTCCCCTACCGTGAGGCTATTGGAATGCTGATGTATCTTGCCACGAGCACGAGACCTGACTTGGCCTTTGTGGTGGGTCAGCTCAGCCGATTTGTGTCCAAGCAGTCGGCAAGCATTTTGGAAGTTTGAAGAGAGTACTGCGGTACGCGGCGGAAACATTTGACTATGGAATCACGTACACAAGAGCTCAAGAAAAAACAAAAGAGGTTATACTTGAGGGATATTGCGACAGCGACTGGGCGAACGACCCAGATCAGCGGAAGAGCACAACAGCCTTCGTGTTCACGCTGTCTGGGGGAGCTATTGCCTGGATGTCGAGACGGCAGTCGATTATCGATGGCGGAAGCGGAGTATGTGGCAGCGTGCGAAGCAGCGATGGAAGCTGTAGCGAAAGGGAACATCTTTACAGGAAATATTACCAAAGCATGAGATCAAGCATCGAATCGGGATTGACAATCAGGCAGCTCATGTTATGGCGACGAATCCTACCTACAGCAGACGCACACGACACATTGCATTCCGGTGGCACTATGTGCGGGAGCAGATGCGAAAGGGAATCATCGACCCGCACAAGGTCAAGGGCGAGCTGACACGCTCACCAAGCCACTCGGCGAGAAACGCCTGACGGTGATGTTGGACCTGGCCGGCGTGAAGGACGCTAAGTACTCTAAGTTGCACTTCGGGGGGGGGGCGTGTTGGAACTCATATTGGAGGCCAGGCACAACGGGACATTGACACGCGAGATGAGAATCAGGTTGGGCAGGCTATTCATTGTGCGGGAACGGGGCTGAGCCCGTGAGTGTTGGTAGGAGCTCTGGAAGAGCAGGACTAGCACTTAGTTTTCATATTTCTTCATGATTCCGAAGTGTTGCTAAAGGAACATAGTTCCAATACTATCTATAACGTGAGACCCCTGTTGCATGCTGCTCTAGTTTCACTTCGTTCTGCGATAAATACTTGTGTGCTGGGGACGGCGCCAAGACAAGTAGTTTAACTTCATTAACAAAAAAACGTTACGGACAAAAAAGAGGACCAAAAACTGATGACTTTGCTTGTCCTCAGTTTTGGTAGATTCTCCTGTCAATCTATAAAAAATGTATCCATGCATTGGCTTTCAACAATCATACTAGCAACGATTCGGTCAACCTACACGTTATTGCATGACCTGCTGTACCGTAAGATGTCTCGAATGACTTCCCGGAGAGTGTTTTGTCCTAAAGTTAAGGAAAAAAGTCGTCAAAATCGACAGTATAATTGAGTTAAATAATTATCCCAAACAAAGCGGCGTCGGTAGTCTCAACTGTCATATCAGACAGAGGCAATTGCGCTCACCGCACTCGCACTTTGTGAGAGCCGATGGTCGTAGTTGAACAGTACCTGGCCCTCCATCTTTCTTGTTCGTAACGTTATCTTTGGGGCGGGACAGCGCTTTCCTAGGTGGATTCACTTCACAGCAGCTTGACGCACCACCTCGCCTAAATATTCTTTGGCAAGCTGCTCTCCACGTTTCGCTGCAGCCTCTTGTTCTCGTTGTTTTCATAATCGTCGATACGCGATGCAAGTTCCGTCATTACACAAATTAAGGGTGTCAGACTCATCGGTACCAGATTGTGCTGCGAACTCAGCCTCCCATTTACTAAACCTTGTCAGCAGTGCTTTGAACCTAGCCTTGGCAGTCACCCTGTTAATGACCTTCATGTTAAAGTATGGGCTCGCGTTATGCTTGTCGGCCACGGTATGCCACTGATTGTTAATCTGCCCTTGCTTTTCGGTGTATGACTCGTCGGTATTCACCTGTACTGCGAGTAGGAGGTCTCCCTCGGAGCCAAATAACTGTTGAAGCTTTCGCTTTTGAAGCTGACAGGCTTCGTCTACTGCGTCTCGTACTCGATCTGTGCCATCGCGCTGACATTTGAAGCACCTTCATTGCTTTCAGCCTCTTCATAGCTGCTTTCAGCCTCGCCACCATAGTCACAAGATTTCCCTTCTTCGCTGTCAGCGGCGTCACGCTCGAGAACGTTGTGATCCGACAAACCGCTTGATCCGGTAAGGAGACGCACACGAAGGTCCAGAACTGGTGACTCAGAGATTAGAATGTGCTCGGGTTGAGACTGTGTCGGAGTCGATAAAGGGTAGCAAGCGCGTTCGACGTTTGCTGGCATCATCGGAGGAATCTCCGAGTGGATGAATTTTTAAGAACCGCAAAAAGTGATGCTATCTATTATGTCCCAGACGTGACCACGTCGATAAAATATGCAGTGTATCGCCTTAAGTGAGGCAGCTGATAAGCTCAGACGGGTTCCCATTCCAAATTCCGTGTTGGATACAGTGGTCGTTTTGGCTAAAACTCCAACAGCGATGTTGGATCGGAAAATGGCGATTACTAACCACTCTCCAAGATGGACGTTTTATGGGTTCCAGCCCACAACGCACAACCAACAACGGCTCCGAAAGGTGTCTATTGTTTGCAGCTCACTCGGTTGTTCGCCATCATCTTGTGCGTTTCCGACAACGGCATCGCCGTACTCATAAACCCCGCCCCGTTTAATTGTATCGCCATCTAGTCGACCAGCCTCAGCCTCGACGGCTTCACCATCGAGTTGAAAAGTCTCTTCACCCACATCATCACTGCCGATCTCACTGGGTTGAACTTCACCTTCCAGGCCATTGTGTTCAATGTCACCATCCAGACCATCACTGCCGAACCCACCAACGACTTCACCATCGGCATGGTGTACTTATACATGCAGAGATTGGCACACTCCCCGTCCATCTTCTGTCTGCACTTCAGTACGCTCCCCTCTCTCGAGCTCAGAAGCCGGCACGTCACTCAGCACGCTCAACTCAGTCTAGTCCTCATCTTCTCGGTCGGTAAAGTGAAGAGAAGAAATATCATCACCTTCTTCCTCAGTTGCATCCCGATACACAGCTTCCGCAACAGGCAGGTCAGACACGAACTTTGCTGTGTGTTCGTCAGGGAACTACAGCTTACACCCGACGACATCTTCAGCGTACCCCAGCACAAAGCTGATCATTGCATGGTCACTCAGTTTCTTGCGACCAGGAGTCGCTGGTACATGCACATAAGCCAATGCTCCAAACTTCCTGATGAGGTGTACGTCTGGCTTGGCACCAAACAACATCTCGTAAGCGATTCCGCCAGTTCCCTTGTTGTACACACGATTTTACACGTATACTGCTTCTCATTGCTTCCAGCCACAGGCTCCTCGGCAACCCCGAGTGTGCCATCGTAGACCGTTTCGTGTCCTCCAACGACTGGCGCGTGCGCTCGCACAGGTTGAGCTGCGAGCTCTTCGACCCGACTTTCACAAGCCCAATTCCCTTCGAGCGAACCCACGCTTCGATCTCGCCATTGAAGAACTCACGACCCTTGTCACTCAAGATCTGCAGTACATTGTAAGTCGTCCCGTCGGCATTCCGACCTGCCTGTCGTTCCGCCCACATTACATACTCCTGCTTGTACTTGTTCACCACCTTGCTGTCTTCGTTCCTCAGCCGGTGCACAGTGAAAAGCCGAAACAAATTCATTATCACCAAAACAGCCTCGTATTGAGTTACATTGTACTTACCCGGAATCAAAAGGCCCGCGTACACTACTTGGTTAGATCTCTTCAATCCTCGGTCCAGCGGCTTTCCGTGTGGTCTCATCTTCTGCTTTCCAATATGACAATCATCAAACGTGTCTTGTTGTCGCTGTGTCAACAGCATTCCCTGTATTAGCCCTTTGTCGACCACAGTCTTCAAGTACTGTGGACAGGTACGAGACAGTCTCTCATACCAGAGTTGGAACGAGCCAACATCTTGAGCCATGGTGGGGCTGCACAGTGCTGCTTCTCAAAGAATTACTCTTGCCCGTTAAGTTGGACCCACTATCTGGAATCCCCAAGTGGCTTAATGTGGTGTCGCAACAGCCACGGTTCTTCCTTCTCTCAAGATGCTAAAATTCCTTGTTTCATTGTCAAGCTCCAGGGTATAACCCTGCTCGAAGACCAAACCCGGAGAAAACAAGCCATACTCAGCATCAGGAATGTACAACACTCCATCGAGATAGCTCACTACTTGTTCTCCGTTAACTTATTTAGTAAACGCTACTGTTCCCATTTTAGCTATACGGGAAGCAATAGTTGGCGTAAACCCTCGAATTTGCTGCAAATGCTCCGAGTCTGTCATGTAAGACACAAACCCAGCAAAATTCCCCGTGACGTGCGAGTTGGAGGTCATATCCAGGTACCACCACCCTCTATTAAGACTTCCAGCCTCTTGATCACTGTCCTCCAGATGTGCCTCAACACTGTCTGCCTCAGGCTCACTCACTGGGTCTTCATCACTCGCTGCTTCGTTATCGCTCACGATTCCAATATCACGTGCTTCATCAGTGTGGAGGTCGCGACCTTCAAGACGGCCTCCAGCGACTCGAGCTTTGTCTCCATGCACGGATTCATCCACATTATGTGCTCCGCCGCGCTCCCGAGGAACATCGTGAACTTCGCGAGACCACGCGATCCCAGCCACAACACCCTCGTCCTGCTCTCGACTCGTTTGGACCGGTACAGTGGTTTCCTATCGCAGCGTACAAATACTGCGTGGCTTGCACTTCGGCTTAGCGTCATCAGTCTTCTCTTGCACCCTCAAGTGATTAGGACAATTCAGCCGTATGTGGGCTTCACTCCCACAAGAATAGCATTTCCACACTTTCTTGAAGCCACCAGTACCCCTTTACCATATCCTCTTTGCTGGTTACCCCCTTCTCACTGCGTTTGCCTCGAAACTTTTTCTGTCGAGCAGTCGCTGCAAGAATCAGCTCCCTAACCTTCTTAGGTGAGTATACACTCGGGTCTGCACCATAGCATATAGTGGACTTCAGCTGCTTGAACTCAACTTGATCAGGCAAACCCTCCAGTAGTATGTCCACCATCGTGGTGTCCGCAAAAATATGATTCAAGTCGGCCAACTCAGTCTTGTGGCTGAACATCTTGCAAAGATGAAGGTTGGCGTCACCTCCAGGGGCGAGCTTCATGCTACAAAGCTCGTTCTCTACGCAACAGATCGTACATGTATATGCATTGATCTCCTCGTTCTTCTTCCCTTCGTACAGGCTGCACAGCCCACTTTATATCTCAGATCCGGTCTCCTTGTCACGTATTTGATGCAGAACGTCTGCCGGTACCAAGGTACCAATCAAGCGCATGATCTTTAACTGCTTCTTCTCGAGCCCCTCTTTCTTCTCTGCACTTGCAGTAGACATGGTCAAATCACCGACCGCGATGGTCTCGAGGCCTTGTTTCTTGAAGACATTCATCAGCGCCCACTTGTACGTCTGTCAATCTTTGCCGATCCAAGTTTTTTGGCACTCCTTCACTCGAATACTTCAGCGGCTTCGCCACTGGGCTCATAACCCTATTGGAACTACATTCCTTAAGCAACACTTCGGACTCGTAAAGAAATATAAACACTGAATTGTTTAAGGGCTAGTCCAGCTCTTCCAGAGCTCCTACCAACACTCACGGGTTCAACCCGTTCCCGTACAATGACCTGACCCACCTGATTATCATCTCGTGTGTCAATGTCCCGTTGTGCCTGGTCTTTAATATGATCCAACAGATAGAAATCGCCACGCGACCTTTTCGAGAGCAGTCATCAGCCATGACTGCGCCACCACCTTTTTCGGAAGCTCTTTTCCGTTCATAACTAATAGTTTTGTTTTCAAATATTCTGCTGATTCAAACTTGCATATTTGTTATCCCTATACTCTCCATACTATCATAATCGTTTGAATTGATATCACCCCCAGGGATTCATATTACAAATAATTTCTCCGATAGAATCACCATATAAAATATATGAATAATATCTTAAATTAATGGAAGAGTAATATTTATTCCTTTATTTATTACTATTCTATTATTATAAAGTTGTAATAACTCAAGTGATATATTACTCTCTGGTTTGAGTAGCCCGCAGGATTTCTTCGGCGTCCGTTCCACGAAGCATAGTACTGTTTTGATCGAGAAGAAGCTGCTTCTTTACGCGCGCAGTATCTGTTCTGGTTTGCAGCGGACCCATGATCACTCCTGCTGTAGAAAATACACGTTCTTGGTATACAGGCGACGATACCTTCCCAATTCTCTGTATAGCTAGAACAGCAATTGATGGAAACTGGTCTTGGCAAGTTTCTCGAAACTAGCGCAAAAATCAACTTGCCGGTACAGCTCAAGAAGGTTCCATACAGTTTCGACGCCGTTGCTAAAGGTCAACAGCTTCTTCCTCTCCAGTCGGACCTGCTCCGGTGTTTTGGTTTTGCTTTCCTTGGTTTCTGGTGGGAGGAGCCGTTGCAGAGAGACTTGCACCCAGTCGACATCCAATTCATTTACTTGTGAGCCACGGCTCCAGCTTTTTTCTAGAGCCTGGTTGTCTCAAAAGCGTTGCTTAAAAGGAGACAGGAGAACCAAATACGAAAGGCCAGTTTAAGCGAGGAACCGGTGTTTCCGCAAGGAGACTATTGTCAAGTGATTGCTAAGGAGCTGGAAGTTGGTGTAGTCGTTTAAATACGTCATAGCGAGCTTTGATAAGCTTTGATCTTGCTGCGACAGCCAAATCTTCTAGATGTTTGTTCGAATGAGATGTTGCTTCATCCATATTAGCTGCAATTTCGCTAGCTATGCTCTTCGTTCTCGGATCCAGCAGCAAAATCAATATCATGGTTTTCGATACAACCCGAAATCGCGATTTAACTTAGGCTAACCTGCAAGCAATGCAGACCCTACCAGGAGTGCTAAATGAGTCGGTGAGTCTGACCTCACTAATTTGGGATTTGTCTGCGGTTTCTCGCCCTGGCTTCTGAAGCGTCAGGCAACTAAAATGAGCGCCATCCAGATCAGCAGTAGCCATATGTCGAATCACAAGCAGAAATAAAGGAAGGATTGGTTCGCGTTAAAATTTGACCAGCGCAATGTCAGAGTAAAGTTCGTCACTGCCTCCATTTCGATTACCAAGTGCCACTCGTCCGTGGTAATACAGGAAAATGGATTCGATGTTTTCGCACTCTAAAAACGAGCAGCCATGACATTGTGGTTTATGGTAGAGCGACGCAGTAGCTTGCAACACACGGCGACACGAGTTTCGGGGTAGCCAATTGGCGCCAATTCGGGGAGTGACCGCGCGCTCTGCACGCGGGCTAGCTGTGACCCTCTATTGCCAGCACTGAAGTAGTTATCTCGAGCACGGAATTTCCTGATCACCAGTTTCCCTTCTTAGAAGTCACCACCGGGTGTCGTTGTTTTTGTGATAGTTTGTCTTGATTCGAGGCATTACGAGGCTGTAGTGGCGGTGTTATCGCGCACACCAAGGCCGTAGCTAAAACGCAAATTCATAATGTGCATGGCACAATCCTTCTGGCCGAGCTCGGGAAAATGTTTGGCGACCGCTCGGCAAGCCGGTGCTGTATCTGACATCATCCAATTTGCCATCTCCATAATGGCAATACCATCCATCTCAGCCAGAGTTTTTTTTTTATCATATTCGCCACTAAAATAGTTTTGTGACCGTCTGGCGTCACTGTAACTAGCACCGCGATATGTCGAAATTTCCAGCCATGATCGATGAAAGCCAAAACCTCGCCGATAAACTATCTTTGGCCTGCTTCTTCACCCGTTGTGTATCACATTGACAAACTGTAGCTCCAGCATCCACTCAGCATTGAAATTAAGCACCCCCCCCTCGTGAAAAAAAAAACGAATATAGCATTGATTGCAGCGTCATAACATCTCGACCGTGAATCCGAAAGGTAGTATCACCTGCTGTCACATTTTGTCATCCAAGAAAAGACTCTGTCTGAGTGATATGAAAGGAAGCCGTTCGCTCAGTAGCCACATGAAAATCTTGTTGTTTATAAGCTCACGAAATGCTCAAAAATACAGCGTAATTGTGGACTTGACGCGGCGCGATGTCAGCGAGGAGCTATTTCCGCCACTCGAGTCTGTTTTGTGTTTCCCATATGACGTTTTAGCTCCACGCTGCTCCTGTTAACCTTGACCAACGCATTTTTTGTGACGGCCTTTTCCGCTTCAATAGCAACATCGTGGTCTCTGTGCTTGCTACAAAAGTGTAATATCGCATTGGACGTGTGAACAGTGCTGCAGAGACCGCCCCTCCATGCGTTAACTCCATGACGCGTCTTTCAGGTTTCCATCTTCACACACAGCACTTAAATATTACGCTTTATCACCACTTTCCCTATGGCATGACGGCGGGATATTGGTGTGTCCAGATCACGAATATACGCCAGCCGTCATGAAGAGAACGTTCGCGCTTGGAGTGACTCACATCCAGATGGATTTTAAACGAGTCGAGCGTCTGCGATCGATCAAATTCCACCAGACTGGCTTCCGACTAAGGTTCCGGCTCGGATCCGGCCGCAGCAGCAGGCGCAGGCCTCGAGGTCAGCTACGGTTGCGTCTTCGGTATGGATCACAACCACGTCTCGCTCGCCGACAGAGGGCATCTGATCCAGTTCCGCCACGCTTCCGAGCAGTACCTGTTCAAGTACTGTGATTTTTCGTTCCAATCGCCTTAAAGCAGACTGTTGGTAATATTACCGTTTATTTAGCGTCGCGTCGTCGTATTCCAGACTGCATATGAGATGGTCTGTGGCAGTACATGCTGTGCAGGGTTTTGTTCGAATTCCATCGGCATCGGACTTGACAGTCCGTATCAGAGCACCGCATTCTGGCGTGCCATCTGAAGGTCCAAATACGAAATGAATGTCCTACAGACTTCACAAGTACCTGACTCGAAAATAGTCCCAATTTATAAGCGTTTATGAGCCATGGACAGGCATCCGCAAACTTGGCTGTTACCAATTTGTACCAATATAGATAGTAGATGGCATTCTAAAGAAATAGACAACTATGAGATAGGAGTGTGGTGTAGGGATTTCCAGATTCGACCATACGCCGACCTACTTTAGGTCAAGTATCGGCTCGGTCTGATAACCCAGAGCTTAGGAGCCAAGGATCACGGTAAGTACTCGGCGATCTGTCCGGATATGCTATCCGGACAGCCGCTGAGCTCAACGCTCAGCTGAAGGGTCGGTAGAGATCCGAAACGACTACATTTCATTAGATATTTGTATGAGAAGCATAGGATTAAATAGGGGGGGGGCGAAAGGGCTCCCAGAAGATAACAGAGCAGAATTTTCCTAGTCCAAGACACGTGTACACTTTTCCGGTAAGTCCCTGCATAGGGCTGGATTATGCCTGCCGTCAATACTCGAGAGGCATAGCTTGTAGGGTATTGACTGGTAGCGCCAAGAGATTAGGTCGGTCCGGGTAGGACAAAGTCTCGCTACGCGCGAAAGAAAGTCCCGCATACTCAGCGGGCCGGTACGTCGGAAAGCCCGGGTGCCGTAACACTTCTAGCTGAGCTGCCTCTGCGCTCGGTGACCTGTAAAAGCGCTCGCGCGCCGTCGTCCATCCTTTGGTGGAGGGCACAGGGTTGTGAACGAGCTCAGCCGAACCAAACTTGGCGGAGCCTCGGAAGTGATCTGACTTGGTTAGTCGGAACCGGGTGGAAGCGAGCCACTCGTCTGTCCCGGAAGGGCCGGACCGCGAGGGGACCACCCTCTGCGCAGGCCATACAAACCGCCGACCTAACTCGGCGATTCGTTGTGGTTTGTGTAAGGAATCCACATCTGACGATATTTGTGTGTTCTACTACACCACAACTGGTGCCGCGACCCGGGAACAGGAGTGTGTGCTTGTTTTTATAGGTGCCAGCTAACCAAGTTAAGAGGAAGAGAAGAGAAAGAGAAGAGTGAAGATGGTCAAGGGATCAGCAACTCCGAGCGACGGAAGCCCAGCGACGGCTGGAGGATCGCCTCTCGCGGGGTCGGACCCGGCGGATCAACGACTCATCGCCATGACGATGGAGGTGGAACGAACCGTCCAGTTCGACGAGGATGGCCAAGCCCAGGAGAGCGAGAACGGAGATGCAAGTGAAGGAGAGTATGAAGAGAAAGCCGAGACCGCTGAGCTCGGAGAAACAAAGACTACCGCCGAGCTACTTGGCGAGGTGGAAGAGTTGACGCTGCAGGTGGGACGCATGGGAGCCCCACGTCCTGTCGAGCGCAACTTATCCGCCGAGCTCGACGAAGGTGCGGACGATGAAGAAGATGAAGAAGAACATGGCTTTGCTCAAGGGGACCGCCCGCCCCTTATTCCGAAAGCGACGAGGAACGCCGATACGCCGAGCGCCAATAAAGTGTTGGCTCGACTCGGCGAGGAGATGAGAACGAGATCGGAATGGATGATGATGTTCGCGCCTGTAGCGATGGCGCAGGCGAAGTGGCCGATGTTAGGTCCCGAGTTAACTCAGCCGGTGCGTGCAGCCAACATCAACCAGTTGGTGGAAGAAACTGTGTTGCTGTTGAAGGCGATGGGCTATCGGTGCAACAGCCGACCGAACAGCCTCATCCTGTCCGACTGGAGTCTGACCCGTGGCGGAGCCGAACTCTGGCAATGGAAGAAGAAGCTGAGAGTGGCGTTTGGATTGGAGAAAGCCCCTGGTGGAACGAAGAAGGTGTACAGCCGAGTAGCCGAGTTCAAACCACTCGGCGAGGACCCGAGCAAGATTCCTTTGCCGAAGACCCCGGAGACGAAGAGACGTGAAGTGTTCCGCGCTACGCAAGGAACTCCGTACTTCGAAGACTCTCACATGCTGACTCCACTGAAGCTAAACCCGACTCAGCGAGCGCCGAGTCGTGGGCAGCGAAATGTAGGTCGTTACCGTGAATTGTATGACGCTGCAGATGAGGCTGAGGCTTACGAGGAGGATGAAGAAGACGACGACGCCTTCCACATGAGAGGTAACCGTGAAGAAACCGTGAAGGACTACATCCGAAACTTGAGCTTTGACGCGACTGAAGAGGACTCGACGCAGTACCTCGAAGTCCGAATCCACGCCTCGCTCGACAAAATCGCCGAGTTCGAAGGAAAGCGCTACCGCTCTGACGCGTCGCTCCAGTGGCTCAAGCGTTTCATCTACGAGATGAAGAGCACCAGGATGCCCCAAAGTGCATGGTGCGAGCCTTTCTCGCTATGCTTGGGACGCCCGGCGAAGAGTTGGTACAGGCAGCTGCCGAAGAAGACTCAGCGACGTTGGAAACTACTCAGCGAGACGTTCCTGGATTATTATTGCTCACAGTTCGACCAATCCGCCCGCACTCGCTACTACTCGGCGAGACGTAAAGTCAACAAACCGATCTGCGACTTCCTGATCACACTCAACGGGTATGCTCGGACGGCCAAGATCCAGTACGAGAAGGGTGGCGCCGACGCAGCTGACCATGTCGAACACTTCTTGCTGCATTGTGGTGATGACGATGTGATGGATTGATGTACCCCTTGCAGTTGGAAGACATCAGTAAGGTGGAACAGATAATCAATCGTCGGATCCTCGGCGAGAAGCGCAAGAAGCAACGCGACCGACTCGTGATCGCACGAGGCCGAGATGACATGCGGAAGGATCAGAGCCGCCGAGATGAGAAGCGAAGTCGCAAGGAAGAAAACCGCGACCGCCGAGTCACTGTCGTTGACGCTGACTCCGACGGAGAGGAACTCATCGATCAGAACCCGCCGAGTCCGTACAACTCCGAAGACGAATGGGATGATGAGGACCAGTCCGGAGGACACGACTCAGCGGAAGACGAAGACTACATTGACGCCGGCGTTTCCAATGATAAAGGAAATACACCGGACCGCCGAGAGAACTCGGCGGGAGACCAGAATGGCTCGAACCGAAGCTGGGGAAACTCAGCGAACCGACCTCCGCGACCGTACAACCAACGAGAACAGTCGAACCGTGGAGATGGATCACGCGACAACAACCAACGAGGACCTTGTGCAGCTTGTGGAAGAATGGGGCACTCGGCTCACTACTGTCGACGACGCTGCAAATTCTGCAGACAAGTCCATGAAGGCGGCCGGTGCGAGCTGTTTCGTCAATATGAGAAGCTGGCTGCGTTCGTGAAGAACTCTGTCGACAAGTCGCAAGTGCCAGAAGACCTGCAAAACCTTTACGCGCCGAGTGATTTAAACTCGGCGGCCCGCCAACACTGACTGGGTTGGAATATGCCGGGCTGCCACAGTCAGCTGAACCTGCAGTTGAGGCGAACTTCTTGTTTGCCTTCGTAGGCGAAGCAGGACGGCCCGAGGGAAGAAGCGGGGATGGCAATTGGATGTGTGAAATCGACGGAATTGAACGTGAGCTCGGTGAGTTAGATGATAACAACCGAGCGATTGCAAGTGTAACTCGGCAGTCAGACCAAGCTGTGCATCGTACCAGGATAATGAAGCTGCTTCCGGGAGAACGGCTGGGATGGTGGTCAGCACAGACGTTTGATCGTCGAGTTAGAATGAGAGCCCTCGTATTGGGTGCAGTGAACGACCGAAAGACCAAGATATTATTGGATACCGGAGCAAATGTCTCGGTGATAAGTGAGTACTTCGCGAGGAAACTGCGTCTCAAGAGAGTGGCCAGCAGAGATAAGCGAATTGACATACAAGGAATAAGTAAAGACAGGATGGTGACAACGTCAAGAGCAGTGGTGAAGGTGACACTCGGCTGGGAAGTGGCATACGAGTTTGAAGTATGGATAATGCCTCATCATGCCGGAGTCGATTTGATTCTCGGCACCGACTTCATGATCCCAGCTGGAATCCGTCTGGATCTGTACAACTCGGCGGTAAAGCTACCCGATGAGATGGTGATCCCACTCATCCGATCAAGTAATGCACCGACCAAGACCGAGTTCGGACCAAATGTCCCATGCGGGCCACCAGACGGGTTGACGATCGCTAGTCGAATGACCGCTGAGTTCAAATTGCCCAGGCGACAACCCAGTGAGTCGACGCATGACTTGTGGGTGCGACGGACGAAGGGTTGGATTCCGACGGTTGTTTTTAATCGCCGAGGAAGACCAACCCATGTCCTGATTACGAACGAACGACAGACGTCAGTCTGGTGCCCACCTCACTTTTATGTGATAAAATGGCAGCCACATGGAGTACTGGCCAATGAGGGATATGTCCGCGTGAACTCGGCGAAGTACCGTGACTGGCAGATATTGGCCTTTGAGTCGGCGATGGATAAAGATTTGCTGCAGAAAGAACAACGACTGTACGACGACTGGTTGTCACACCAGCCGCCAGCTGTGGAAAGACGAAAATACCCAGCTCCGACGGCGGTGGAAAGACGACCTCCTCCAGTCGAAAGTGGACCAGAATTAACATGCGCCGAACGCTGGAGAAGGATCGAAGCCGACACTGAAGCCGGCGACTACGAGAAGCGTCGCGGTAACGCAGACGTCATATCGACTTCAGGGGTGACAAGGGGTGACCCGGCTATAAACTCAGCGTTCAAGCTGGAAGACGTCCGAGCGGACCGTACGTCGGTGCTACACGATGGCCAAGATGTCTCCTATCAGCTGTCCAAGTTTGAAGACGATGGCGCCAATTCTGACGTCAACACGAACTCAGCGATTGAAGGAACAAGTGAAGTAAGGGCCACGGAAGACGTGTCGGCGACTGAAGACTCAGCTATAACGGAAGGAGACCTTGAAGAACGCTCGGAACACGCCCTATGTGACGCTCAACCCGTTGCTGACAACCGAGCCAAGTTTGGAATAATTAGACCAAGCTCTGCAGCCGCGGTGAACTCAGCGATGGGTACACCGGAAGCCTGCATTACCCAGTCGGCGGCGGTGGATTCGGCGTCAGGAGATCTAAACACTGAGAGCGCCTCGGACGTGGGCACAGCATGCGGTGAGGATGCCAGCTATACCGAAGACGCGTTTGCATGCACAGAAGTTAGTTCTGCCGTCACTACCAACTCAGCGGTTGATCACTCCGACGCGACCAAGGACTATGATAATCGGGAGGTATTACTACCTGAAGGAATAAAGCCGAACGACGACCCAGCTACGGCGGACTCAGCGTTGGAGACTATGGAGGCTGAAACCGGTTCGGAAGTGGCTAGAAAGCACGACAATGATACCATCTACCTCGGAGACAAGTTTGAGCACGCAGGAGTCAGATCGGCCATTGCAGTGAACTCAGCGAATACGGGCCCTGACGCGGACGACACCTATGATTTATCAGAGGTATCACTGTTGAGAGGTACTGGAACTGAGATCGGAGTAACGAGCTCGGCGACGATGGTGATCGACCCCGGCGGAATTGGCTACAGGTTAGAACAGGCTGTGGATGAAGAAACAGCTTCGCAGAAAGCAGGTCATGTCAGTGGTACAGACCCTAAGACCGTGACCAAGCTTGCCACCGCTGAGCTCAACTGGGAAGATGATAAATGCGACGATTCCTTGAAGCACCTGGCACCTCCCTCCAAGAACTCGGCGACAGTTCGAATGGACCCAGCGCTGCTATATGCCCGAATACCAGCTGACTTTGCAGGATGCGTGCTGTCATTTGATGGCTCAGCGAAGACGGCTAAATACGGCGGGTATGGCAGTTGTTCGTGGATACTGTGGCGCCTTCCGAATTGGGACATTGAGATTGCTGCGAGTGCGTACCTGTCGTCCACCACAGTCAACATCGCCGAGTACACCGGCATGAACAATGGAGTCTTGGCGGCGATTGACCGAGGGATAACCGATCTGATTATCGTGGGTGACTCCCGGGCTTGCAATCCAGCAATCCATGGGGGTGATAGCATGCAAGAAGGAAACGTTGCAAGTGGAACTAGCTCGGCACAAGGATCTCACGAAACAACTCAACTCGGTCCGGTATCGACACATAGCGCGACACTATAACGCAGCGGCTGATTCTCTCGCTACAGAAGCACTGGAAGCTAAAGCTGGACGAGTAATTCTTGGAACGGATAGGAAAGCAGAGCTGAGAATGATTAACCGCGTAGCCGAAGAACTGTACGCCACAGACAACCCAGCGGAAACACCGATTGTCACGGCAGTCACTCGTAGCCGAGTACGCCGAGTTCACTTTGAGGACGAGCTGGATGAAGACTCGGCTAGAGCAAGAGGAGGAAGTCAGGATCATGAAGCCATGTCTACCAATCCTGGAGAATCCGCGTTTGAAAGCAGTGGAGATGAATTCGAACAAGTCAGCAGGGCGTCGACTCGGCGGATTAACCACACGACCCCGAATGTCGAAACAGGGTCGCAGATGGAGTCAGCCCAGACAGCTCAGAATGCCAACGACATTGATCCAGTGACGGTACAGACTGAGCGGAGACGACGAATCGCGAAGGCACAAGATAAAGAACTCAGGTGGGCCGATCGGAAGGCGTACCTGAGAGGTGAATTGGAGGACCTTACACACCGTCGAGCTCAGAATGCCGGCAAAGTCGCAGAAGTCTTTGTACTCAGCGAAGACGGCCTGTTATACCGCCGAGATGAAGCCCGCCGACTAGGCGAACTCGGCGAACCGAACCTCTCATTGAGATTGGTGATTCCGTCAACCATGGTCGACGAAATACTTCATAACTGCCACAACTCGATCGAAGGAGGGCATCAAGGCATCGTCAGAACGTATCACCGAGTCAAAGCCGACTACTACTGGATTGGTCTTTACGCCGACGTGGTGAAACATGTTAGGGCCTGCGAGGACTGCAATACTAGTAAGAGCAAGCCACAGTTGAGAGGTTATTCGCCGGGAAATGTGGTGTCAGACCATCCATTCCAAGTCGTGTCAATGGATTTTGTGATTCCCCTTCCTCGAACTCAGCGGGGCAATACTGCACTGCTGCTGTTCCAGGACCACTTCACGGGGTTCGTTATCGCTAAGGCTATGAATGACACCGGAGCACTCGAAGTGGCCAAGGTATTTGAGGAATGCGTCTTCAGGCAGTTCGGGGCTCCGTCTCTGATACGGCACGACCGAGATCCAAGGTTTATGAGTGAAGTATTCCAAAAGTTCTCCGAGATGATGCAGTCGAGATCAAGAGCTACGCTGAGTTACCGACCACAAGCTAACGGTCAACAAGAGAGGTCAGTCAAGACAATGGTTCAGACTATACGGGTCTACGTAGAAGACCCACTTCAAGCCGACTGGGATGACATCGCCGAGAAGATGGTACACGCTATCAACAACTCAAGAGATTCGACTCGGCGAGAAACCCCTTTCTATCTGGTGCATGGTTGGGACGCAAAGTCTACACTCAAGGCTATGACGAGTTCAATACGACGTGGACAGGGACGCCCAGTCAACTCGTCGGACGCAGTCGAGTGGCGCCGAGAAGCGAACAGACAACGAGAAGTGGCATTTCGATTAGCAGCTGAGTTCCAAGTGCGAGAGAAAGCACGACGAGCTCGAGAGCACAACGAAGCGTTGAGCAAGGAGGAGAAAAGATCCATTCCCAACACAGCAGATGACGAAGATGAAGTTGCAGAACCAGGCGATGAATCCACCAAATCCTTGTTCAAAGAAGGAGATCAAGTCTGGTTGTTTATGGAGCGAGTCAAGTCGGGCCTGACCAAGAAGTTAGCCCACCGATGGCATGGACCATTCAGGGTGAAGAAGAAGGTGGAAGAATTCGCCTATGAATAGGAGTTACCCGACAAGAGTGGATATAGGTTCTACCCAGTGGTCCATGTATCACGTCTGAAGGCAGTCACGGAACTCGGCGGAAGACCAAAGACGAGGCTAATCGCCGACCTCGAAGAGACTCAGCGATTTGACTTTGATGAAGAATTACTGCCTGAAGACAGCTGGGAACCAGACACAAGTACAAACCCGTATGAAGTCGAAGCAATTCTCGACGATGAGCTACCATTATCCACAAGTACGTCACGATCACAACGGAAGTTTAAAGTTAAGTGGGTCGGCTACGATGAGCCTACTTGGGAACCACTGTCGAATTTGTCATGTGGGGGTCTCCTGTTTGACTATCTACGACAGAAGAAGCGCGAAAACCGTCTGCAAATGGTGCAAGTTGCAGATGAGGATTAACAGCTATTGCACCAAAAGTTACACCAACTCAGCGGACGACACAGGCCGAGTTGAGACGGAATGCTACTGTGTCGAAACTACATATACTGAATAATTACGAAATGAAGTCCTGAACGATACCTACGGGACGCCCAGTCAAAGGAAGAAACTAAAACGTCGGCGATCCGGATTCCAAGTGAGTTGAACCCGACGGAGACAACTGGGAAGAGCTCAGCGGACTCGACGATTGGGGGCGTGGCGTTGTAGCAGACTTCATCCCTTGGGAACTTGCGGAAGGAGATGCAACATTCGCAGCCGTGGCAAGAAGTATCATCACCGAGCTAGCCAACGAAGCTGACGCCGAGCCAGGTGCCTCAGGACCCGACGCGGCGGAAGTGGGCTGAGGATCCGTTCCACTGGGGAGTGGGGTGCCGAACGGAGACATACTCGGAGACACGCCTCGGAGATTGGGAGAACCCAACCCATCGTCCGCCGAGTCGTCATCAGACGCACTCTCGCCATCTGAGCCGAGCTCACCGATCGAAGACCCAGTGAAGATATGGATGCCTTGACGATTCAGCCGAGTTGGAGCACCCGGGGCATAGGCAGGAGGCGCTTGTTCAGCAAGATCGAAATCTTCTTCAATCGCGTCGTCAACAACCTGAGGATCCATACCGCGCGGAGCGAAAACCAAGAAGTCCACGTTCCGAGCGCGGAAGCAAGTATTGTACGGATGGACCGCCGGGTCAGTAAGCCACCAAGCTCGCCAGGGCTCGGCTAGATCCACATCGTGAGCACACTGGACCCAGTCTCTCCCGGAAGGAACCCACGAAAGGTTAACGGGAGAGTAATGGGGAACGGACGGATCAAAATAAACCTCTGCGTCCACCAGTGGAGCAGGTTCATCGCCGAGCTTCTGAGTGACCGCCGAGTAAAGCTGGTCGTAGACAGCAACAACCAAAGATCGCAAGGTGTCACTACGACGTTTGCGCTCGCGCTTGTACACCAGCCACCGTTCGTATACCTCAGCAAGCTGGGCGGGCGTGGCAGCCGGGTTGACGTCAGGATGGAGACCCATTAACACACTCGACTCGACAATCCAATGACGACGCTCATAGAGAGCTACGAAGTAACGAGTCATTTGGCCATCTGTCTGGATGGGCCTCCCCGCCGAGTCCAAGGGACCGTCGCCACGAAGCTTCACCCACATATCTCCAAGAACTTGCATCAAAGTTCGAGGCCGGGTTTGAGAAGCCAAACATCGCCGAGCTTCCTCCAGTATCGACGGAGAAAAGAAGAAAGGAAGCTCAGGGAGCATCCGCCGAAGACGCTGACAAGGATGGCTCGGGTCGAAAACGGCCATGAAAGCTCGAATGCCGTCAAGAGAGCACGGCGTAGGTGGAACACGACTCTTGCCCCCTACGAGCTCCATCTGCACCCCTCCGCTCAGTGTATCCAATAATGCATTCCAACAACGAGTTGAGCCGAATTGCATGAATGGTACCTCGCGGAGTTGAGCCATGTGAAGAGTCAGGCGACAATCCTTGGACACCGCTTGCGAGGCCCGAGTCCGTTTTCACCAGCGGGGATGTTGAGAACCTTAGGAAAGCGAGACTCCAAGACACGACACAGCCGGGCGTTGAGGAGAAGGTCGGACGGATCAAGCCCAGCAACTTGCAAGCCACCGCCAGCAGCAGCAGCCATGTGAGGATCGTGCATCGGAATAATACCATTCCGACGGATGAGCCGCTTCTGTCGCAAGATCACAGCCCGCTGCTCAGCGATCACCGACTGAGCGTGCCGCAAGGGTTGAGTACCGGTGGAACTGTACAACCGCACCGACTCCTGTAGCTGTTCGAAGTGCTTGGAAGCAATGCCCTGAAGAGTGATGAACGCCGCATCCCTCTCAGAAATGGATCGGAGAAGGACGTCGATCTCGGCGTCCCGATCCAAGACTTGCTGATGGTGGAGCTGGGCCTGACCCAACGCAGCGTCAACCTTGCTCTGCTCAGCTGCGATGGCCCGAGCAAGTTTTGCCTCACTCAGAGCTACAGCTTTTCGCAGCGACGCGAGGAGATTAGCCGATTGCGTGGCAGCAGCCTCCAATCGAGACACTTGCTGTTGAGCCGACGAGAGCTGAGTTGACAAGTCGACATTGCTGAGAGCAAGCGAGTCCAGTCGCCGAGTCAGTGCGCGGTTCTCCTTCTGAGCAGCTTGATTGTCAGCTTGGAGATCGCCGATGATCTTTGGATAATCAAGAGCGGCGTAGTTGCATTTCAAGATATCCAACAGTTCCCCCGCGGAAGCAGCAGGCAAAATCGCTCGCCGCTGCACGGGATCGGAGGGCTCCACGGAACGAGTAAATCCGTAAGCCATGAGCCTCGCCAAGAAGGTCAATTCTTCTCGGCGATCATGCCCTTGCTCGTTAATTCTGGCCATAAGGGAGTCAAGACTCACTGGAGCAGCCGAGCTTGGCTGATTGGTGGCGCCCGAAGTGGTGTCGCCCGGCAAGCTCGGTGGACCAGGAAGGCGCACGCGAGAAGACTCTGCCGACTCCGCGTCAGACTCATGGGAAGTTGTCAGGTCAACCAGCCCAGCTTCATGCCGGTCGCTGACCCCACGAGTACCGACGGGTCGAGGAATCGACTCAGCTGGCACGCCTTCACCTCGACGAGGAGTTGGAGAAGAAGGATGGTGCCACGGTTTGTGCTGGAACAACATGCGAAGAGTAAGGAGCTGCCAAGTGAGTGACAGCGGAAGCAACGAACGTACCAAAGAAGGTGGTGGGGAGCCGCGAGACGTCATCAGCCGAGTACGGACCAGCGGTGGCAGAACAAAATGAAGGATTAAGACACTCACCAGCTCGGCTCGTATCATAACCGGGGCAGTTGTGGTGTAGGGATTTCCAGATTCGACCATACGCCGACCTACTTTAGGTCAAGAATCGGCTCGGTCTGATAACCCAGAGCTTAGGAGCCAAGGATCACGGTAAGTACTCGGCGATCTGTCCGGATATGCTATCCGGACAGCCGCTGAGCTCAACGGTCGCCGGAACTCAGCTGAAGGGTCGGTAGAGATCCGAAACGACTACATTTCATTAGATATTTGTATGAGAAGCATAGGATTAAATAGGGGGGGCGAAAGGGCTCCCAGAAGATAACAGAGCAGAATTTTCCTAGTCCAAGACACGTGTACACTTTTCCGGTAAGTCCCTGCATAGGGCTGGATTATGCCTGCCGTCAATACTCGAGAGGCATAGCTTGTAGGGTATTGACTGGTAGCGCCAAGAGATTAGGTCGATCCGGGTAGGACAAAGTCTCGCTACGCGCGAAAGAAAGTCCCGCATACTCAGCGGGCCGGTACGTCGGATAGCCCGGGTGCCGTAACACTTCTAGCTGAGCTGCCTCTGCGCTCGGTGACCTGTAAAAGCGCTCGCGCGCCGTCGTCCATCCTTTGGTGGAGGGCACAGGGTTGTGAACGAGCTCAGCCGAACCAAACTTGGCGGAGCCTCGGAAGTGATCTGACTTGGTCAGTCGGAACCGGGTGGAAGCGAGCCACTCGTCTGTCCCGGAAGGGCCGGACCGCAAGGGGACCACCCTCTGCGCAGGCCATACAAACCGCCGACCTAACTCGGCGATTCGCTGTGGTTTGTGTAAGGAATCCACATCTGACGATATTTGTGTGTTCTACTACACCACAGAAGGATCATGGTAGTGCTAGTTAGTGTGTTGAACGCCTGGCTTGCCATCAGAGAAGACATTGACGCTGTTGAAAAGATCGAATTTCTTCGCGTGCAACAATCCTTCAAGGGAAAAGTTTGTAAGTCTGCTTTTCGACGGTGGCTTCTCCCATTTTAAAATCGAGAAATCACTTTCTACGGTCGATGTACCAGGAAACGTTGTGGCCAATCCACCTGCAAACCTTTTTATCGTTGCGAATTTCCCGTCGACATTATCTCAGGCGGCTTCAAAGGTGCATACTTTCTCGTAAAATGCAACTTCATTGTCAATACAGCGGCGGAACTGCTCATGACTGCGGTACTGGTCGCATAAGGCTAAATGCTCTTGCTCAATGACATCCATTTCTTCGTCGGTCCAGTGCGAAGCCATTTGATTGCGATGTCTTACTATCAAAGCGGAGAAATCTCGGCCATTTAACTTTACAAACTCTCGAGGAATAGCTGGTGGAAGCTCTCCTTCTACAGGTTCATTTCTCTCGTTGCGTTCGGGCTCGATTGAATAAACTCGTTCAACCAAAGTTGCAATTACACGTGCGAAATCCGAAGCTAAAAGAGTTGCAGCATCCGTTCCAATAGTATCCAGGATTTTAATTGCGAAAGAACCGTTGTCTTATAACAAATCCAATCTTTTCGCTTGGTCACAAACAATTGTATTGTTCCCAGCCAGTGATAATGTAGTAGGTCGGGTGTCTAGGTCACAGTGGTCTTCATCCGTCACAGCTCCAACACCAAACATGATCTGGACGTCACTAGACAACCTCTTCATCTGAGCCATTTGCTCCGTCACAAGGGTTGTGCTTCCTTCTAGGCTTCTAAATGTGATCACTGCCCGGGTTGATAGCATCTCAATCAAACTCAATATCAGCCACCACTGAAGTGGCGGCTTGCAAACTGGTGTTTTTGCATTCAAATGTGCCGTCAACCGCACGCGGTGTTTCTTAAACCAAGTACAGCACCGCTGCATAGACTCCCAGCGCGTGCCCGGAAGAAGAGGAGCGGTGGTATCCATCTGACGTATCAGAGTTCCTTGGCGTCGTAGATACGCAATTACTTGCGTCATGTAGCCGAAAAACCGGTCATTCGTCGTGGCCTTGTAGGCATTCTGGAGAGCCAAATCTAGCTGATGCATGGCCCATGGAACATTGAAGATAATATATATTATCATATATTACCGTAAAGTAAACTTCAGAATATTTAGCAAAGTAAAATGATTTTTACTAATAAACTTTTATAATCCGCTAATAAATTGCCAGCTAATACGAATCCCTGATCACCAGCGTGAGTGGCAATTCTCATTCGCCGTTCAAGCCAGTCGAGCATAGTCACTACAGTCAAGACGATGCTCCAGTTCCTGTCCAACGCAGACAGCAACCTGTTCGTTGGAGCAGGTGTGGCTGTGGCCGCCGTGATGGCGGTCAAGTATATGAATGCACGCGCAGACGCGGCCCAGCAGCGCGCGTACGAGGCGGCCAAAGCGCGACAAGAGGCGCTCAAAGCAGAGCGCGAAAAGCCGATCACACGTCGTTTCTTCACGCCTGAAGAGCTGTTGCCCTTCAACGGCGAGGATGATCAACCCATCTACATCGCCGTACTGGATGAAGTCTACGACGTGAGTCGCAAGCGTGACTTTTACGGCCCGGGCGAGGGCTATCACCTGTTCGCCGGCCGTGACGCGTCCCGTGCGCTGGCCAAAATGTCGTTCGAGAAGGAGGATCTCGACAGTGACGACTTATCCGACTTGAGCTTCATGGATAAGGAGACGCTTAACGATTGGGTTACCAAGTTTAGCGTCTACAACAGCTACCCGAATGTGGGACGCGTGCTGCGGCGTCGTGACCTGACGCTCGAGCAGCTGCGCCAATTCAACGGCGCTGACAATCCGCGCAACATCGTGTACGTGGCTGTAAACGGTAACATCTACGACGTGACGCTGGATGGTCTGAACCACTACGGCCCGGAAGGCGGCTACAAGCAGTTCGCGGGTCGTGATTGCTCCCGTTCGCTCGCCTGCATGTCCTTCTTGGACGAGCATTTGGACAACCCGACACTCGAGGGGCTAACGGAGCAGCAGCAGGAGACGCTTAATAAGTGGGAGGACAAGTTCAAGGAGAAATACCCGGTCGTTGGTAAGATCGTCACGTAGAGACAGAGGAGTTGAGGAGAAGTATCGCAAAAGAGAGTTTATCTGTTCCTTGTCCCGGCAGCAGCGTCTGCTTTCTTGGTTGCTCGCTATGTTTAGTGCTTCGTGTATCCAGTCCCGGGTAGGAAGCGACGCTAGAAGCTACACTCATGGGCAACGCAGTAGGCACGCCGCCATCCGGCCCCAACGCATTGCTGAGCTCTGGCGGAAGGCGAGGCAGCGAGTCGAAGGATCCGTCGGGCCGTCAGCATTTCACTGTGACTCAACTTGCCACTTTCAACGGAGAAGCGGAAGGCAAGCGCCCCATTTACATTTCCATCAAGAGCGAAGTCTACGATGTGAGCTCCAGTCGGGACCTGTACGGACCTTCGGGTAAGTTCGCGACGCTGGCGGGCAAAGACATCACCCGGGCAATTGCCTTGGGCAAATGGAGCAACGAGAAGGAGCTGGCCAGTCTGGACCTGATGGACTTGACGCCGGCGCAGTTCGAGACGCTGGACGAGTGGCTGGTCAAGTTCTGCAATGGCGACAAGAAGTACCCAAATGTGGGGCGACTGGTTGACTCTGACCTGCGGATCACTCTCGAGGAGCTCCTAGTCTTTAACGGGGTAGACAACCCGCGTCAGACTATTCTACTAGCCGTCCACGGCGTGTTGTATGATGTGACGATGAACGGAGCCGAGTTCTACGGCCCCGGCGGCATGTACGGCCAGTTTGCTGGTCGAGACGCGTCCAAGGCCTTGGCGTGCATGTCGCTCGAGGAAGACGCTCTAAACAATCCGTCGTGCGATGAACTCACAATAGAGCAGCGCAAGACGCTGGACGACTGGATTAAGCGCTTCAAAGGTAAATACGCGATCGTGGGCAAGGTTGCAGGGAGACACGAGGGTCTATGATACAGTGCCTAATACACAGACATCTGCAGCTTACGACATGCATCGCCTTCTGCGCCACAATAAATCTGCTAATTATTGTCACCACATTTGGCTCGTATCAAGCCACTCACATATCGCTTTACGTTAGCAACGAAGACAAGGTGAAGGAGTTGCTTTACGAGATAAGAGCTGCTCAGTTTCACTTCAAACATTTTAGGACGACATACATGAGCTTGTGCCTTGCTGTGTACTACGTAGTTACTTCATACAGGATGCCATGGTCTAAATGACGCTTCCATAGCGCACCATCTCGAGCCTCTGCTTGTGGCGACGCCAGAGGAATACGCCCCCACCCACTTCGATGCTGCCAGCAATAATGAGAACGATAAGGCCAGGCAAGAACGTCTTGACAAGTGTAAGCGTGCTTTTAAACGTGTCCAGCACGTTGTCCTTAGCCTCAGCGGCCTCCTGGACCCAATATGTAGGCAGCACCACTTCTGTTGGCAGCGTGGGCCACAGCATGTCGCTCATGGACGCGTTAGCCACGGAAGAGGACGCAGTCAGCGAATACGAGACCTGCGATCGTTTGCGAGCTCTCATGGTCTGGCCCGTACCCGATTCGATATCAACGAACGTGCCGTACGCGTTGAGGAAGCTCTCGAAGAGGGTGCCGTCGGAGTTATACATGGTGCCAGCCGTCATCACAGTACCGTCGGAGTTAGTCATCTCCACAGCCTCGAGTAGTGACGTATCGCCGTAGATGAAGAACGGGCCGGACATGTACGACAGAAAGCCCGTGACGAAGCTGAGCTGATGAAGACCGTTGACGGGGACGCCTGTGCCGACTTCTGCGTTATCGTCCGTATAAGCGAAGACATCCATCGGGGTACCAAATCGATGCAACGAAACACCGTCAAAGTCCACCTTTGTGTCCAGGCTCGCGATGGTGATAGAGATCTTGGCCGGGCCCAGGTACGAGTTGAACGAGTCGGCAGTGGTTTGCTTGGCCATGCCGTTGATTGTCACGCCACCAGGTTTGAGCGCCATACCGTCCGTTCCTGATACGTTGACGCACGTGACGTTGGCGACAGGCGACTCGCAGTTGGCGTAGCTCGAGAACGCATTGATCTCAGCCAGCGTGGGGTTGCGGCGCTCGCCGAGATCCGCCCACACAGGCGCGACGTTGAAGCTATCGTACTCCACCCAAGCTCCGATATTGCCCAGATCGTCGCAGCCCGTCCGTTTCACGTAAGCCCCGAGTGTCGACGCGTCTGGTGCAGTCTCCGAGTAGTCCAGGCCAGAGGTCTCAGCGATGCCGGGAAGAGGTGCCGCGCACAGACCAACGCTCTCGCATAAGCTGCAGGTTGTTCCGGCAAAACTAGCAGCTTCCTCGGCACCGTACGTGGCGGCATAAATGGACTCGACGATGGCACAGGTGGCGTTATTGACTGCCATGAGAGCTGCGCCCTTGGTGCACTGAGAGCAAGCCAATGCAATGGCCAGACAGTCATCACCGCTGCAGGACGCGCACTGGGCATTCATGCCGGTTTTGCACGTGTTGATGTAGTTGGAGCCCAGAATGAGGCCGGCCAGCAGACTAGGGTAGCCCAGCGCCCACTGTGACGCCGTGCGCTTTGCGAAGATGCCATTGTACGCAAAACCTGAGAGGTCCAGATCGGCGATGGCTGCTGGACCGGTAGCCAGGAAGGTCAGCACGGTACTGTTGTTGGTCACTGTCTTCATAGCCAGCGGATCCAGCGAGTTAAGGCCGTTCATCCATCGCATCATCTGCTCGCCATGCTCCGTGATGGTTGCGATGATATCGGTCGTGTTTAGTGTGGAAGCAAAGGAGGCCGCAGCTACCGCCGCCAGCAAGTTGAATTCACCACCTGTGGCGGCGATGACACTGAAGTATCCGGTGTCGAAGCTCACGATGTCGTCCGAGTCGAAACAGTCATCGCAACTCTTCTCGGTCTCGTACGTGTGATACGTGTACGTCTTATAGGTTACGGTGGAGGAGTCATCCGACAGGGACACGTCCAGCTTGATCTCGCGACGGCGGTACACGTATGGCCCCATCTCCTGGACTTGCAGCTTGACGTTATTAGCGAGATATTCTTCGGCATTGGTGGCGTTGAGCATGTACAGAGACACGAAGAATGGCGAGCAGTCCTCGTAGTCTCCGTACGGGTCCAGGTAGCTTTCCTTGGACATTTCGTCGTCTGAGCAGCGCACGACTTGATCGCCTACGACCGAGTTGATGTACGCCGGCATGGCGGTGCCGTACAAGATGCCGATGATGATGGTGAGGCAGCCTACGACCATGAGTACGATGGCCCAGACCTTCTGGCTACAGCACCGTCGTCGCTTTGAGTCGACCTCTTCGAGCTTTGGGAACAGACTTGGCGATCCTTTCTCGAACTGCTCGAAGGTGGTGCTGTGGTGCGTATTGGGGGTGTAAGTCGCCATGGCGGGCAAAGACGGAAGTGTGCAAGGCGCCAAAATCGCAAGTGAGCATTAATCATGACCAGCAAGTCGGCAAAGCGAGTCGCTGGTACCGTTATGTGCCAATAGTGCTGAACCATGTCGAGTCAGTACTACAGTACCACGGAAGACCATCCAGGATGATCCTGGTGAAGAGGAGTACACTGGGCCAGTACACTACAGTACTGGCGACGGCTGTAGTCACGTCGCGGCGGTATTGCCTCCGATACGCCAGACATGAAAGTCTCGCGTACATGTATCTGAAATCCCAGGTTGGGATCTGCTGCCTTCATACATGTACGTATGTGCCAGGCCACAGGTGCATGGACTTGTAGTGGTCAGGGCCGCAGCCGCGACCAAGCAATAGCAGCAGCAGCACCAGGAACGATGGGGCCCATCGTATGGCCTTCGACGACAGTTTTGAGATCGTTTAGATATACTGTAGTAACGTGGGCGGGGAGTCGATTGGTGATCTCTCTCAATGCCACGGTTGCGTACAGTGCATTAAGGTACTGTATTAAACGTCTCGCGAAATTCCTCGATTGCCATCATGCCGGAAATTTGCATCAAGGAGTTCGATGTAGGGAAAAACTATTAAGCTCGAGCTTAGGGAGCTTCGAGGTACCCAAATTTAGAAATAGTGCTTTTTGATGTACCCAAATGCATTTTGTGTTTGAAACATAGCTGTCAGGTTGGACTTTAATTGAGCTGCCACAATATCAGCACAGCTACATTTTGCAGCACGTCCGAGATGACAGTGATGATTACCAGAAGCTCTCCATTGGGGAAGCTTCAGGATTAAAAAAATATACTTATCACTTCTCTTCTTCAAAGTCAGGTTTAATTAGCTGTCCTAACGACCACATTAATACTAGTCACTACTCCAAAGCAGGACATTTTTTCTTAAACTTTTTTTGACTGCATGAATTCCATTCATTTATTTAATGAGCTTGGGAGGTAGACTATTCTATAAAATGCAATACGCTTCGACTCGATGCTGCGGCTTCGCTGTATACCAGACCTGTTCTCCGCATAAGTGCTCCTCCTCGTCCACGGACCACTTCGTAGGTATAGATAGCACTAGAGTAGTCTATTATTCTTTCTTGTGGTATTTTGTGTATCTTACCAGTCTATGAGGGTATGCAGCATTTGTTACGTAGTCGATGAGCACTTTGCGTCATTGGAGAGGTCAGACCATTCTTCTATAGAGGTTAGTGGATGAACGGGATAATACTACTTAAGTATCTACCGGTGCTGCTGTGGCTGATGACGGAATAACCCTGACAAACACCATCAACCCTTAGACAAACACCATTTACAAAAGAAAATCAAGGAAAGCTCCAGATTTTCCTACAGAGCTATAGGTATACAAGAGCGAAGCGCTTTATAAATGCTTGCTACGGTGCAGGATATCCTAAGGCGCTCCGCCGAAAAATCTAGGAAGCGCACTATTAAAGGCCCATGGCTACTTGTAAGTCAGCGAAACTCAACACTACACGATTAAGTTTTCATGTGTCAGCGTACGATTTTGGTGGTCTAGTTCGCATCTAGAATGGGCAATTGTCGCCTCATCCTTCATTAAAGAGAGCGAAGTGACCTAAATAAGGTAGATTGTAAACTGAGTATATTTATAGGTAGATTAAGCTTGGGTTTAATACAAACTATTAGTTACCTATAGAAATGCAATGTCATTTAACCAATGGTTGGCTTTGAACGACCTTGGTACCTTGTACCAAATATCCCGGAGTATGACGTGTCATACTCCTGAAGTGTGAAGTGTCACACTTCATGTAACCAGGGTACACTTAGGGCTACGTAGCCCGTTACATCCTCCCCCACTTAGGTTCGGTTTACCGACCAATCAGAATGAAGAGGTGTTCGTCACAAACTCTCATTCTCAAAGTCGAAAACCATCGACTTGGCCGCGCGAGCGCGGCGGAGGCTCACTTCACAGTTAGAGCCTCGAGCAGCAACCAGTGCGCTCTTCGTCTAGGTCTCCCATTCGACCGTTATCATGCCTCGTGGCACTGCAAAGAGCGGTACTAAGACACGCTCCAAGGCTGCTGCCGGTAAGGCGCAAGCCAAGAGTACTAAGCCTCCGGCAAAGGCTCTGCACTCAAGGAGGCTACTCAGGTGGCCTCTGGTTCCTCGGGTGACGCGGCTGTGGACAAGCGTGCAAACAAGCGCCGCAGCCCGTCGCCCTCATCTTCGGACAATCGTCCGAACCCTCGGTTCGTAGAATGGGAGTTTAACTCGGGCAGTGAGGACGATGCCGAGTCCGGGAGCACTCATGATGCTCCTGCGGGCTCTGTGGGAGGGCACAGCCCAGTGCCCAGTGAGCACAAAGATGACAGCGTGCAGTCGCCCGCCAGTGATCACGGTGATCACAGTCCCCCGACCCCTGTGCGCTCTGAGAGTCCGGCCGTCAACGCTAAGGACGCTCCCAAAGCCGGTGGCGATGAGGAAAAGAATCCTCGCAAACGTCTCTCGCTTGCCGAGGGTCTTGCGCGCGCTAAGGCCTCTAAAGCCGAAGGCGCCAAGCCCTCAAAGAAGCGTACAGCCTCTAAGTCTCCACTCCGCAAAAAGAAGGAGACTCGACGATCCTATCAGAGTATCTTCGACTCCTCGGATGAAGAGGAGGAGAAGGAGGAAGAAGAGGAGGAGGAGGGTGCTATCGTTGAGCCCCGGGAGGTCTCTAATGACCTCGACCAGCAGCAGGAGGAGTTCCAAGCTACCCAGCATGTTCGTGGGGGCTCGGTGGCGGCACCCGTCAGCCTATGGAGCTGCCATCAACTCAAGAGGGTATTGGCCTCCCGAGGAGAGCTCTGGGGCTGACCTCTTCTTAGAGCTTCTTGTCGCTTCTCGTGGTCTTGTGGGCGGCCACACTTCTAGAAGCATCTATGAACGAGCCCTTGTTCAGAAAGAACAGTTGTTCGTCGACAACTTGGAGGCTGCTCGGTGTGTGCTTCTCGCGCCACACCGCATTTCCCTTGAGGGCTTCACGACTTGTCGTAAGAAGCCAAAGACCCGGGGTGGTCTCTATCCTCTTTATGGATACCCCTGGGTTATGCCCGAGAACTGTCCCACGTGGAGTTCTTGTGAGGACATGTCCTGGGCCTCTTTAGTACTCACCCACGGAGTTACGGGAACTCCATGAAGATCCGCTGCTGTCCCGCATCCTGGACCAGCGTGATCTTCGTGTGAGGTTTGCCCACTTGATCAGCAAGCGTATGCTGCCGAGGGACATCCTGAAGCGCGCGGCTTCTAGCGCTCACGAATGAGCGCGGGTACGGTATGTATTCATCGTCCGTACCCCGTTCGGGCAAGAAGCTCCGGACTACTTATGAAGCTGCCGCCGCTTCTGTTCCCAGATTGCGACAGCCTTTGGACAGTCAATCAGGAGCCGTTCAATCGGCTCCCACGAGTTCTCGGAGTGGGCATAACCCCTCCACTTCACGAGGAGCTGTCGCTTACCGCGACGCCGTTGCTCCTGGAGGATCCGCTCCACGTGGAAGTGGACCTCTCCATTCCGGTCAAGCAGGGGCGGAGGTGCCCTCGTACGAGTACGAGTACTCGGCGCCTCCCGAGAGCCACTCTCGTCCGAGTGCTCCGACTGCGGGTCCGACACAGGACCCTGAGGTTGACCGCCTCCGTCAACGTGTCCTCGTGCTTGAGATTGCACTTGGCCTTGGGACTGGCGGTAATGCTGCTGCCCAGGCCAGGAATCAGGGCGAGCTCGCTCGTCTTGCGGGTCGCCTGAACCTGGTGGAGCGAGAGGTCGCGAGCCTGCACCTGCGGGTGGATCGCCGGGCCTCTTCGTCCGATCTGGACGAGGCCTTTCGCATGATCCGACGGATCGAGGCTTTGTTGCCACGTCCGGAGCCGCCTGCGGCACACTCCCAGACGTACGCGTATGGTGCGTACCCGGCGTACTCAGCGTACTCGGCGTATGGCGCCGGGGTCCGTTCGTATGGAGCCCCTCCGGCGTACGGTCTTGACCGCAGCCTTGCCGTCCCGACCGAGGCTTGGGTGCCTGCTCCGACGACCTCGTCGACGACTGTGACCGGCCCTCGCTTCGAGGAGCTGGGTCAAGGGGGGTCTGCGAGTCAGCAACCCCCTGTGGGTCAAAGTACCGCTTAAGACGTCCGACATAGAACGTCGGGTGCGTCGTCATTGACTTTGGAAGGTCGATGGTGTACGACGCACCATGTCTGGCCAGGACCGCAAAAGGTCCGATGAAGCGGTGCTTCAGTTTGTTGCTGCCGACAGAGCTAACAGTGTCTAGAGGTAGCCTCGTGTCTAGCAGCACTAAGTCCCCAATCTCAAATATACTTAAGTTTCCTCTTCCTTGTTTGTCTGAGTACTCCTTTTGTTTATCTTGGGCCGCTGCCATGGCATCGCGGACCCTGCTGACAATGTTCAGCTTGGTATCCATAAAAAAAATCCACCTGTTTCCGCAGCGAAACTGGTCTCACATCCGAGACCTGGGAGGAAAGGGCTTTCCGAGCCTCTTCCCCACTTAAAAAAGAGGAGTCAGTGTCTCCTCGAAGAGTGAGAGGCACTCTGGGGTGGCGGAAGCCGTTCAAGTAGAACGGCGTGAACCCCGTGGACGCGTGCACCGCGTTGTTGAGCGCAAACTCAACAACTGGAAGCTGCGTCGACCACGTACGTGGTGCTGCCGCGCACACACTGCGCAGAGTGTCCTCGAGCACTCGATTGACGCGCTCTGTTTGGCCGTCGGTCTGCGGGTGGTCCGCAGTGGACATCTGCAGACGAGTTCCCAGTAAAGGGAACAGCGTTTTCCAAAACGCGGCAGTGAACCGCGGGTCTCGGTCCGAGACAATCGTCTCCGGGAGACCGTGATAGCGGAACACGCCATCGACGAACAACCTTGCGGTTTGTTCGCCCGTAACAGTGACGGGAGCTGGAGCAAGATGTACCATCTTGCTCAGCCGACACACGAACACCAAAATTCCGGTGTTGCCGTGTCCGTCGGCGGGAAGCCCAAAGATGAAGTCAAGACTCATCGACTTCCAACAATCAGCCGGTACGGGCAGGCTCTGTAGTGGAGCCGAAGAGTGCCCTGCGGGCTTGACCCGCTGACATGTTTCACATGTCTTGACGTACCGGGCGACCCACTTGTACATGTGGGTCCACCAGAAGGACTGAGAGACCGACAGAAAGGTCTTCTCGCGGCCCAAGTGGCCGCTGGGGGGCGCGTCGTGCGCCTCCGCGAGGATATCGAACTTCAGAATCTCGTCGCTGGGTACGACCACCCGTGGAGGATCAGTGGGCTCCACCCGGTAATAGAGGAGGCCATCCATCAACTCATATCGGTGGAGCCGTGAGCGCTGTCGCGACGAGAGCTAGTCGGACTTCGCGCTCGTTCCTGCCACAAGGAACTTGACGATAGGCGCGACAGCCTCATCGTCCCGATACGCCCTGCATATCCGATCATATAGATCCGTTGTCACCCGCGTGATGTGGGCCAACTCATAGTCAGGACGCCGAGAGAGGGCGTCCGCAAGCACGTTGAGCTTGCCCGGCTTGTATTCGACGCGGAAGTTGTATTCCGCGAAGAAGGACAGCCACCTCGCCATCCTTTGAGAGAGGTGAGGCGAGTTAGTCGCCGTCCTCAAGGACGCGTGGTCTGTGTAGATCACAAAGGGCCTAGAGCCCAGAAGGTGAACACGGAACTTCACAAGGGCATAATTTATTGCCAGGAGCTCCTTGTCATGGACAGGGTAGTTCCGCTCGGCGGCTTTGAGCTGCCTGGACTGGAACGAGATGACTCGTTCGTGTCCAGCCGTGTCGGCCTGCAGCAATGCACATCCGATGGCGTAATCAGAGGCATCGCAGACGACGCTAAACGGCTTCGTCTCGTCCGGCGGGGCCAGGACAGGAGCCTCTTGGAGACTGGCCTTGATGCTGTCAAAAGCATCCTGGTGCTCTTGCTCCCAGCGCCAGTCGACGTCCTTCTGAAGGAGGCCCGACAAGGGCTTCGCGAAGCCCGCGTACCATGCGCTGTACTTGTGAAGGTAGCTGGCCAAGCCCAACCACTTTCGAAGATCCTTCTGGGATCGGGGCGTCGGCCATGCTGCTATGGCCTTAACCTTGTCTGGGTCGGCCCGAGCGCCCACGTTGCTTACGAAACAACCGGGAACTTTAATCTCTGGTGACGCGAAAACGCATTTGCGATATTGGCGTAGAGCTTGTTCGCTCGCATTACGTCCAACACTCGACGGAGGTGTCCTAGGTGCACCTCCATGGCCGTCTTGCCTCCTTCGGCACTGCTATGGACGAATATGTCGTCGAAGTACATCTGTACGAAGGTACGCAAAGGGCGAAACAATTGCGTCACCAGGCGATTGAACGTCGCCAAGGCGTTAGACAAGCCCTGCGGCATGACGAGCCACTCCCAAAGCATGCCGCTTGGAGTGCTTACCGCGGTGAGCGGGATGTCGACCTCTCGCATCAGGATTTGGTAGTATCCGTCTACCAAATCCAGAGCACTGTACAGTACGCTCCCGGCCATGTTGTTCAACAGCACATCCTTTCGTGGGATTGGTGTTTGGGCCGGCACCGTTGCGTCGTTCAGCTTGTTATAAGCGTGAACCAGACGCCACTTTCCGTTCGGCTTATGAGCGCAGAAAGTCGGCGTCGAGTGCGGGGATTGTGACTCCCGCACCATGCCTGCCTTCGCTTTCGCGGCAAAAAAGGCATCAATGACTTCGCACTGTTCGCGCGGTAGAGGCCATTGCCTCGTGACACAATACTTTGTGCCGGCACGAAATCAATTTCGTGCCGTACGCCTCGATCCGATGGGAGCTGGGTCGGTGGGTGTTTGTTCACCACGTCCGCATACTCCGTCACCAAAGGATACACCGGATCCTTGGGGTTCTTAAGAATCTCAGAACCCAAGCGCGCCTGACGCTGCTTGTTCAGGTCTTCCAGGACGTTCTCGTCCAAAACCGAGGAGGCGTTCAGCGCCTCCCGAGTGGTCTCAGGTCTTATGAGTACCATCTCAGCAATCTCTCCAGCCTTGAGGTTGGTCAGGAAAGACTCAGCCGTCATTTCCTCGAGGTGCAGTATCTCTGCAACCTCTGGCAACGGCTCCAAGTTGACACCAGATGCCTTGACGGGTAAACCGGTTTCGCCATCGAAGATGTGATAACACTCTTCCACCGGCCTCGTCGGAGGAGCCCGGGCCCTGGACCTCGAGTCGCTTGAAGCGACGTCGATCGGAACGAAGTTCGGATCCGACTTGAGGCGGCGGCAGCGGCGTTGACGACGGCGACCGTGACGTCGGGCTTTGCTGCCCACGTCTAGGGATGTCGGCGCTACGACATCCGAGGCACTCGTGGCCTTGTGTGGTACTGTGGTACCCACACAGGAAGCGTGTTCGACGCCTTCCTCTTCAGTTAAGGTCTGGACGACCGCGTGTGGCACTGTGTTACCCACACAGGAAGCGTATCCGACGTCTTCCTCTTCAGTTAAGGTCTGGGCGACCGTGAGTGGAGCTCTGTTACCCACTCTGAACACGCTGTTCTCAGTGTTCTTGACAGCTGCAGCTGTCTGCGGAACTAAGTTACCCGCCTGTGGACCTAAGTTACCCACTTGGCCAGCGCCTCTTCTGGGCGCTGCCACTATCAAAGCATCCTCGGAGTCGTCATATACGTCGACGACTCCCAAGCATCTGCCGAATGCTTTGGTACCCTAACACCCCTTGCGGACGCCCCGGGTCCTGACAGAGGTGGGACATGACCCACCAATGCTCTGTCGGACTGTGCAAGGCGGCTGGCACCGATTGCCTTGCCTCGCCAGTCGATCCAGGGCTCGTGCTTCTCAAGCCAGGGCATGCTTACGATCATATCATATGGATCCATATCGAGAACAGTGAACTGTTCGAGGCTGTCAAAGTCTTCAAACTTGACAGCCAGATCCACTTGGACGTTGGGGACGGTGACGACCTTTCCGTCGGCCAGTCGCACTGACACCGTCCCGTTGCCCTTGCTTTCTCTCAAAGCACCGGACAAATTGTTGCTGTTGCGAGCAACCGTCTGGCGGCGGGCGAAATTCTTCGACGCCCCAGAATCGATCAAGATTCTAAAGGGATGATCGTATCCCCGTACACATCCGTGTACTACGAGCCACTCGCCGCTGCTCTTCGCCGATTCGAGAGTGCAAAGACTCTCAGGGGCTAAGTCCCCGTGGTACGCGCCACCCGCGCACCCATCACGAAGACTTATTTCTTCCCCAGTAGGGCGCCCCGTCCCTACTGGTTCCCAGCGTTCCCATGTCCCCGGGATCCTGGCTTCTGCCAGCGACCCTTGAGGACGGGCTTGGGGAAGGACCGTCTGCGGAGTCTTTCCGCAGGACAGTCGCGCTTGAAGTGGCCCATCTTCCCGCAGCCAAAGCAGCGGATGTTACGCTGTTCGGCGGACCCGAGTTCCATGGGAACTGGTCCGTTGGGGCTTGTTCGGCCAGGAGCCGACAAGGAACTCCCAGGCCACGCTGAGGCCGGCGTACGCGCCTGGCGATGGCTGTACTCTTCCTTTACAGCCACTTGAATCGCCTCTTCAAGGGTGTTTGACTGCACCCGGAACAGCTGAGTGCGTGCGGGGCCCACTCGAAGGCCGTCCATGATTACAGTGATCTTGATGTGTTCGTTGAGTGGTTTCTCACTAGGGACGCCGTGAGCTCCCGTATCTCTTGCACGTACTCATGTAGCTCACGCCTCCCTTGTTTGCATGAGCGAACGCTGGCGGTACTCGTAGCTCGCCGCGAGGAACGCGGCTCGGAGCTGTTCACACAGCTGAGCCCAGGATGTGAAACATCCAGGAGATGTTGCTTCCCGTGGGTACACCCAACTCTTAGCACGACCGCTAAGGTTGGAGAGTGCAAAAGCAACACGGAATTGCTCGGTCGAGATCAGAGCCGCGTCCATCGCGAGCTCTATATCTCGGAACCAGAAGTGAAGGTTCTCGCCTTCCTCCCCTTCATACGGCTTAACCTTCAGCCGTATTGGCTTCGGGTGAGGCGGATTTGCTTCCGCCGCCGGAACCTGCAGGTTCTCCCGCACGTGCGCGATGAGGCCCTGCTCGTACGCGTCTAATGCGTTGACGCGCTCGAGCTGCTCAGCCAGTGTTGACACCACCAGGCTCTGCAGGGCCTCCATCCCGAAGATGCCTGCCATCTTCCGAACCGACTCGAGCTGAGAGTCGTTCATATGGGAGAAGTCGTTCCTATCCATGGCAACGAACTTCGGAGAGGTTCAGGTAGTCTACCCGCGGTGGCGTGGATTGACTACTAGTGCTACCAAGTGTGACGGGGTCACACAGCACCTTGCGCTAGAGGAAGTTATCTTCCGAGATTATACAAACTCTCAGTGAGCGGCAGTTCACAGGTCCCCTCTTTATCAAAAGTGAGCAAAGTGACCTATTTAAGGTAGAATGTAAACTGAGTATATTTATAGGTAGGTTAAGTTTGGGTTTAATACAAACTATAAGTTACCTATAGAAATCCAATGTCGTTTGACCAATGGTTGGCTTTGAACGACCTTGGTACCTATCCCGGATTATGACGTGTCATACTCCTGAAGTGTGAAGTCTCACACTTCATGTAACCAGGGTACACTTAGGGATACGTACCCCGTTACAATCAGCCAGAGGTGTTCTAGCGAGAACAATTGTGCTAGGGAAATGAAAGGCAGTTTTTACTCTGCAAGACTGGTCGCGTGGATTCCACTCCAGAAGGTCGGGAAGCTTGCACCTGTGCATTGCGCTAGGCAGCGACAGGGGTCGCGCGATATATGAGAGATAGCACTTAGGTTCAAGCAGTGGTTTGCGAGGTCCGTCTATGATGCCGTTCTCCCTAAATCAGTAGATAGCACACACTGTGAGCTATAAAACTTACCTGCGTGTCGAGCGCCAGTGCATTGCAGTCTGCCAGTGTCCGGTGCCCCCATCTACGAGCCACCGTCCACTGCCAGTGTCTGCAAAGACACATCCCAAGGACACTCATGCGCCTGGCAGTGCAGCTTGCGGCTGCACTACAACCGGCTACACTGAGTACACATGCGTGCAACGGCGAAGGACTATACCAAGGACTGTATGCACAAGGACATCGTTGGCTGTGCGCTGCCAAGATGGTGTACTCAAACGAGAGTGCATTTATCTAGAGTTTAGTATTTACTTATTTGCTATTTGTATACTAATCTACTTTTGCGGTACAGCGGTGTTCTGGCGGAGGCTGCTCCACACTTTGCGTTTTGACGCCTGCCGCTCATCAGAGAGCAGCAGAGAAGAGCAGCCTCGCCAGACACCGCAGTCCTATCGCGGCCTTTTGCCCCGCACTTACGTGTTTACGTTACTTCCTGATTAGTTTCCTGAAGTTGACGTTTAAGTGTATTTACATTTAAATGGCTCCTACTCTTAGAAGCGATCGACACATGGAGAACAATCCCCCCGTGACGAACCCTACGTCACCACTGGTTATGAGCCCAATCAGGGCGCAGTCTGCGACTGACGTGGCTGCTGGCGTTCCAGACACAAGTTCTGGAATTTCGACCAATCAAGATCAAGCTTCAACCCCATTGGCAGGAAATTCAAGCTTGAACAATGACGCAACACTGTCGCACAGTGATGCAGAACGACTAATTCGTTCATTGGCTGGAATCCCGGGTGACCGCCCGTTATTCCAAATGTTACTCGAAAGTATGCATAAACTTTCGTCGACGAACACGGAAGAATCCGTGCCAGTTGACAATCCTCCCCAGTCGCCGCTAAACCAACAAAACGGCGACCGAGACCCCGACGATCCGTGGCGCCCTCTAGACAACATGAACCCTTCTGGCCGCTACAACGACGGCGAGCTGGCTGAGTACACCAAGGTTCTCATCAACTCGCCTCCGATCAAGCTGCCCAAGCTCCATCTGAAGGGCGACTACAAAGCCTGGAAGAGCGAGGTGCCGTTGCACTTCGAGCCGAAGATGCTGGGAGACATCACCTATGGCCCTGAGCGCTACGATGCAGTAGAAGGCATGCGTCGTGACAAATATCGCGTGTGGTACAAGTCGCGCAAGAACAAGGCGTTCTCAGCACTTGCGTTGTCGCTGTCTGTTGACCTACGTACGACGTTCAAGATCGACGACATCCACGACAACATGGACGCCGCCGCTATGCTCTACGATGCGATTACGCAGCACTTTGAGGCTGGAGATGGCATTAATCCTGATTACCTACTGCAAGAGCTAGTGACGCGCCGGCTCAAGCCAAACGAGTCAGTATCGCAGTATGCTGACGACATTGCAAAGAAGGTGACACTTCTACATCAAGCTAATGGTGAGTTTGCTGAGTGGCAACATGCAAGCCTACTACTGTCAAACAGCGTGGAAGCGTTTAAAGATCTCGCCCGTGAACACGGCGATTGGCTTAACAACCATGATCGTAAGACACTTACACTTGCTGAAGCTTTACAACGACTACGCGCTGCTGAACACCAGCGTGACCAGCTGCGTGCACAGACCAGACAACCGGTCGCGCATTCAATGCAAATTGCTCATGTCGGAACGGACCAAGGACAAGGTCAAGCCCGAGGACGCAAGCGCAACAAGCAACAGCGCAAGCGATCTAAGGGCGTTGCAGATAAGAAGCAGCGCACAAACTGCGCGAACTGTCAAGGAGAAGGACATTGGTATGCCGAGTGTACGGCTCTCAGTGGCCAGCAACTGAAGCCAGAGCTCGCGAGAAAGCTGCAAGAGAGACAACCAAGGGCTCCCCTGTCGCTGGTGAGCTCCGTACGTCGTGTGGATGCGGTAGCGTTGGAAGAAGATGGCCAAGGACTGTTTGCTGGCCTATCACTATGCGATGCGAATGCGATTGACCTTACGGATAATGCTGCCCTATCGCCTACGGCTACGCAATCACCTGCATGGTCACTAACGTCTCCTGCGGAAAGTGAAGAAGGAGGAGAGCGTCGTGTTGTTGAAGGGGTGCGGGCAAGTACGCAACGCACTCAATCGTCGGTTGCGCAAGCAACGCAGCGACTGCAGCTGCAAGTTGGAGTTCCTGTTCAAAACATACAAGTTGGAGGACAAGGACTACAACAACGACAATCAACCTCACTGCCTACACTGCAAGCACCAGCTGTAGCTGTGCAAACTGCCATACAATCTGCGGTACAACCTGAAGTGCAACCTACTGGACAACCTGCTGTTCAACAGGGTGTACAAGCTACTGTACTGCAAAACATGCAACCTACTGTATCGAGTACTGCGCAGACTCAGAGGGAGGGCAATCAGTCTACAGCTGGATTGGTGCCTACGTGGGAATCAGTCATCTACTACTTGGGGCAAGGACTGTCGAGTAACTCGAAAGGGCCTACACTTGAGCCATGGCGCAATCAAGCTGAACCACAAAGGGGGTTCGGCTGTGCCGGGGGATAGCTGTCGAGGTCCTGATGTCGGGTTTAACAGACGCCAAGAACCAGGGATGCGCAATGATTACAGACCTAACTTGGAGAGTGCGTACGAGAGAGGACTCTGGAGTCAAGATGTTGGACACTTTGACCCTCCTATTCAAGGACGAGGACGAAGTCGTTCACCACCCCGATTCTTCAATCGAGAACGAACTCCACCAAGAGGAAGAGGCCGCTCTCCGTCAATGCGAGGATGTGAACCAAGAGGGAATCCAGGGCGTTATCGATCTCCACCGCGTCAGCAGCAGTGGCGTAACGAGAGACCGAGTCGCTATGAGCCGCCACCCCAACGCGATGATCGACTGAGTCGCTATGGACCGTCGTCTCCGCAGCAGCAGTGGCGTGACAATCCTTCGAGAGGACGAGGACCCTTCACCTCGACGTGACAATTTCCAAGAGCGGAACATGTCTCCACGTCGATTTGAAGACCGTCGTGAGAACAGACCACCCAACTCTCGTCAAGTCAACGCTGTGAACCAGAACCAAGGTATGCAATCAGCTCAGTCTGAGTTTGCGGAGTGGATACTTGATTCAGGATCCCAGGCAAATGTCTGTGGTGACCTGTCATTGTTTACTACCATAAGGGAAGACCAAGCTAGTCGACTTGACTTTGCGAATGGCACAACTGAACACACTTCTGTTTGTGGGTCTGTGCTATTGCGTGTTGCTAACCAGGCAACTGGCCAGCTCGAAGACCGTCTCCTGGACGACGTGGTGTACACACCGAACGCGAAGGTGAATATCATTAGTTTGGGCTACCTACAAACGAAGGGCAACTTCAAGTTGACATGCTCAGAGGACCAACAGACTGCTTGGATCTCCAAGCCAAGCACATCACTCAAGTTCATGATGCGTGACAGTATCTACCGACTACGTGCAGAAAGAGTGACTGGAGTAATGGTGATGGCGGCTCTAAAAGTAGACACGGACAGCAAGAAAGCCATGAAGCTGCTTCACCAACGATTTGGTCATATGAGCATGGAGACGGTGAAAGTGTTGGCAAACAAACTCGATGTTGGAGTTAAGATGAATGCAAAAGGTCTGACTTCCTACGAGTGAGTTGCGTGTGCTGCCAGTACGGCGAAAAGAATGTCTTATAAACGGATTCCATCGCGGAAGTCCGAACCTCTGGAGACTCTCATGATGGATATTTGCTCTGTAATCGAACAGTCTGTGGATGGAGCTACAATGTTTCTCTTTATCATCGATGAGTCTACAAGGTACAAGTGGCCGTTCCTACTCAAGAAGAAGAGTGAAGCAACGTTCCACATCAAGGTCCTGCTGAACAGGCTGCGAGCTCGCTTTCCTGAGAAGAAGGTGCGACGACTACACTCTGACCAAGGAGGTGAATTTGCAAGCAAGGAACTAAGTGACTACTGCGTCGACCAAGGGATTGAGCAGCAGTTTACGAACGCCTATTCTCCTCAAGAGAACGGCATTGTGGAGCGTGCTAACGGCGTGGTTCTACCAAGGATCAGAGCAATGCTGATGGCTACACACATGCCCAACTCCTTGTGGGGAGAAGCCTTCCTGCATGTGGTGACGACGTTGAACTGGTTGCCCACCAAGCCCTTAGGATTGGTGTCCCCGCACCAGAAACTGTACGAATCGGAGCCCATGCTGGATGATTTGCGTACTTGGGGCTGTCTGGCACACGTGCGTGTTCCCCCTGAGTCAAGACAAGCGAAAGAAAAGCTGGAAGCAAGGGCAAGACTGTGTTTATTACTGAGTTATAGCGAATCGACCCTAGGCTACAAGTTCATTGACCTGGTGACAGCTCAAGTGGTGACAGCTCGTAGTGGGAATGTGAAGTTCCATGAAGAGTTCACGACCGATGGCATCTACATGAAGCATCTATTAGAGAACGCATTCTTTGATGGTGATCATACTCTACGCGAGACTGTACCTGTGGCGCGCATCAAGACCAACATGGAGACGTACCTTCCAGGTTGGAGTGACGGCATCTCTAGTGCGGAGAAGCCACTTGAGGCGGTACCACTTGCTGACGAACCTGCAGAAACTGAGTTAAGTTCAAGTGGAAGTTTGTCAATCGTTGACGCACCTGTGAGCAAGGACAGTGCGGAGACTGCTGGTGTTGCAGCACCAGCCGTGTTGCAGGATCCTACTGAAGAAACCGAGGAAGGTTTGGAAGTGAGGAAGCGCAAGAGACGCAGAACAAAGAAGAAACCTGCAATGGTGGAGAAGGCGACAAGTGGCTTCGAGATTCAATCTCCATCAAGAGAGCCCTGCCTAAAGCGACCAAGAAGGAAGCAGAAGGCGAACGTTTGATTGTCGGATTACGTGGTAGGCCTAGTGCAGGCTATGACTACGGATGTGCAGATTCCGACGACGTACAAACAAGCACGTGCAAGCAAGTACTGGCAGCAGTGGAGAGCTGCAATGTTGGTGGAACTTCAATCGTTGAAGGGTCACAAGAGCTGGAAACTTGTACCCCGCAAAGATGCCAAGAACGTGAAGGTGATAACGTGTAGGTGGGTCTTTGCTGTGAAGCGAGATGAGCGTGGACGAATCAAACGTTTCAAGGCGCGACTAGTGATCCATGGATTCAAACAACAACTTGGGATTAACTACTCTGAGACCTATGCACCTGTGATCCGGTTCGAAACCATACGTGCGGCTATCTACTACGCTGTACAAAGAGGTTGGGAGGTGTTGCAATTTGACGTGAAGACGGCTTTTCTGCATGGAGACTTGGACGAGACTATCTTCATGGAGCAGCCTCCTGGCTTCCAGGTGGATGGACCTGGGTCCATTTGCAGATTGTTGAAGAGCCTGTACGGACTGAAGCAAGCACCGAACGTTTGGAATCGCACGCTTCATGCGAAGCTTGTTGCGATGGGCTTTACTAGGACGGACTCTGACTACGGCCTATATACATTGAGGAAGGATGGTGAAGTCAAGTTGCTATTGACTGTATACGTGGACGATCTACTGCTGATGGGTTCACGTGACCTGTGTGCCACAATCGCTGCCTCACTGCAAGAGACATTCGAGCTCACGACGATGGGCACAGTCAAATATCTCTTAGGCGTTGAGATCCTGATTGACCGACCGCGCCAGCAAATAGTGTACTGCCAGAAGCAGTACGTACTGGAGGTGCTGAAGCGTTTTCATATGGAGAACTGTAATGGCTGTGCTACACCAGAAGCTACGACGCCCTCGAAGACAGACGTGCCTGCTTCGAAGGAGTATCTTCCCTACAGAGAACTTGTGGGTGCTCTCCAGTACCTCTTTAGTGCATCGAGACCTGACATAGCTCATGCTACCCGACACCTGGGCAAGTATCTTGCGAGCTATGATCATATGCATTTCGCACAAGCCAAGAGGGTGCTGCGTTACCTGAAGGCTACATGTGACTACGGACTAGTGATGAATGTGAAGCTACAGACTGATGTGCAAGTTAGTGGCTACTCTGATGCTGATTATGCGAACGACTCTGTGGATCGACGGAGTATCAGTGGCTACATCACTATGCTGGACGACAACGTCATCTCCTACGCATCTCGCAAGCAAGAGATCAACGCGCTTAGTACCTGTGAAGCTGAGTACGTAGCAATGGCAGAGGCGACCAAGGACTTGTTGTGGCTTGCTGGCCTATGCAAAGAGTTAAGCTGGAAACATCCAGTACCTCAACTACTGGGAGACAATCAAGGAGCCATTGCCTTAACTGCGAAACCTGGCAAACATTCGAAATCGAAACATATCGATAACAAGTACCACATGATCAGACGCCATGTGGAGTTGAAGCAACTTACAACCCAACACATCGGAACTGATGAGATGGTGGTCGATATAATGACAAAGGCACTTGCAGTGGTGAAGTTCACACACTTTCGCAAGGCTATGAAAGTCTTACCTATTGTGTCGAGCGACGACAACGTATCCGAGGACATGGCTACAACTACGACTACTGCTGCTGCGTTGACTACTGCTGTTGATGCGGAGGCTGTACCTGAGCGACATTGATGAAGACGAGGGCGATCGAGTGGGAGTGCTGTTACTGAGTGGACTGCTATTGTCTTTGAGCTGCGACTACGCTACTACTAGGACTATGGCGGCAACTAGGATGCGCGTGCGTGATCGCGTCGACTTCCAAGTGCGTCGCCGAGATCAAGTGGGAGTGTGAGCTATAAAAACTTACCTGCGTGTCGAGCGCCAGTGCATTGCAGTCTGCCAGTGTCCGGTGCCCCCATCTACGAGCCACCGTCCACTGCCAGTGTCTGCAAAGACACATCCCAAGGACACTCATGCGCCTGGCAGTGCAGCTTGCGGCTGCACTACAACCGGCTACACTGAGTACACATGCGTGCAATGGCGAAGGACTATACCAAGGACTGTATGCACAAGGACATCGTTGGCTGTGCGCTGCCAAGATGGTGTACTCAAACGAGAGTGCATTTATCTAGAGTTTAGTATTGACTTATTTGCTATTTGTATACTAATCTACTTTTGCGGTACAGCGGTGTTCTGGCGGAGGCTGCTCCACACTTTGCGTTTTGACGCCTGCCGCTCATCAGAGAGCAGCAGAGAAGAGCAGCCTCGCCAGACACCGCAGTCCTGTCGCGGCCTTTTGCCCGGCACTTACGTGTTTACGTTACTTCCTGATTAGTTTCCTAAAGTTGACATTTAAGTGTATTTACATTTAAATGGCTCCTACTCTTAGAAGCGATCGACACATGGAGAACAATCCCCCCGTGACGAACCCTACGTCACCACTCACTACAGCTTGAACATTTACTACAGGGTAGCCCTTCCGACAATACCAGCCTTAAAAATCTGCTGGACGTGCAATTCGCACTAGTGTGCCATTCAGCATCAATACAGTAGCACCAGGAAACCCTGCGAGGGCGAAAACCGCGTCCTCTACGGTAGACACTTTACTCGTTTCAGGCATGCAGATGACTGTTTTTGCATGACTGACGATCACCTCAAGGGGTTCATTGATGTAGTTTACAGCTCGAGTATGCCAGATGCCCAGAACATCTTGATTACCCCCCTTGCACTAAATACATCATAGGCAGTGCTACGCGATGGACAATCCTAAGCTTAGCGTTGTGATGCGGCCTAACTTGCTACGTCCCTGTAAGTGTCCGGGTGATGATAAGAAAGAAGGAGCGATCACAACGCCGCATCTTGTTAAACCACTTCGTGTGCGGAGCCTTGAGCGCTCTCTCAAACGTCTCCATAGGAAACGTCGACATGTTTCCCGCTCATTCGCGTGCTCACTGATCGGCGGTGACTGTAAACGTCACAGCGACGCTAGCGCTCACGACAGCAAATATGGCCGCAGTAGTACTCGTGATTGGACAGAGTCAATAGCGGTTCTAGAACTCAGAACGGCTCAGACCACAGCTTTGAAAACGAGTTCTACAAGAGCTGTCAGACGTAAATGGTATGATGTACCACTTTTAGAAAGCCAATCAAAACGTTTAATTTTGCTCCCGTCAGAGCGGTTCTGGTACTTGGACCAGGGTCTTATCCAGTCCCTATCAATATTTATAGACAATTTACCGAGTCTTACTTGGTTGAACTAGACAAAAACGCGACCGGCTTGGTGTCTGGCTGTCAAAGTTGGATACAAGCGGCGACTCCAAGAAGATTCGAGGCTATATTGGTGGGCGCCACATCTCTTGGATTCCAAGATATCTTACCCATTCCAGGCATATTGTCAGTTCCGTCTAAATTTGCTGTTTGCAGCGGTTGGTGAAGTCGTTCACGCCCAACTAAATTGTAAACCGCTCCAGCGATTATATTTTGCGGTACACCTGTCAGTTGCAGCATGAATTCGTACTTACGGTAGGAATACAACAAATACGATTCCAAAAACCGAGCGAAACTCGGAGCGAAACTCCGGAGCGCTAGAACTCGCATTTTTTCCACCTGAAATAAACTCTAATATAGGGCTCTCCTGGTGTTTTATCCGATGTGGCTGTCCGTTTCTGGCTTGGAACAGGCTTGTATCCAACTCTGACAACCACTACTGTAGGATACTTCTAGCTGCGCGCCGATCGACGCCAGGCTACGTGTACGCCCCTTTAGCACTAAATGTACAAGCACCGTGTTCTACTCAAGCTCCACAAGCGCGGCTTCAGTTGTGCCCACTTGGGAGCTCTGGATAATGCACAAAACGATACAAATAAACGGTGAGCCGCTTAGGCAACTCTTTTTTATAAATTTAATACTAGCATGCAAATATAGATTTCTGCGACGTACCCACCCGCAAGAATGTCTCTGCAGAAGCTCTCGCAAATCGAGTGTCAGTTTGCGATTGCAGTGTTCCAACACAATTCTTGGTGGCGCTGAGCCTCGCTCACCTAACATTAAATTTGAAGAAACATATTTCCCGCTAATGTATTTCTTAGGATCCCGTGCACACACCACAACGATCGACAAGCTTAACTAAAATAGAAAGCCACCTTTATCATCATCGAGATATAGGTCAACCCACGATGCGAAGGGGTCCCGAAACATAAATAGCAGGCAGGTTTGATTTGCCAACATTGGACCCCTGAACTTCACGCAGAGTTTTGATTGTCGCGTAGGCGCTTGGGATCAACTTCGGGTACACAATTGCAACAATGTCATCGCGCTATTGCTTGTCAGATGTAAGACAGCGGCAATTGTTTGGGGTGCAGGATGTTGACAAGTTCGAGCAATTGCATCTGCTTGGAAATCGAGACAGGAAACCAGAATTGCTGGATATTGTCTCGAAACATGCCAACAAATTATGATGTCCACCAACCAAGAAGACGATCAGAAAGAGCTTGCCATCTGGCTACTACAATATCACAGCATGAATTTACAAAGGACCGGAAGTTGGCTCATAGACAGCCTTCACCAAAAGAAAACGTGGGTGTTGAGAATGGTGAGCAGTGTTCGTTACTCCAAGACTGACCAACCCAGCAAGTTTCAGGAAATCACAAGGGAAACAGCTGAGAGTTCACGTCATGAGGACACAAAGAAGATATTACTCCAAGTCGAGAGTCGAGACTCACCCCGAGAAATTGCACCGCAGACCAAGGTAGACTTTGCTCCAGCACCATTAGAACAACCACTTGGAGTCCCTT